>NW_027064242.1:0-27315 GCF_032884065.1 Artemia franciscana
AGACTAGCTAGAATCAAACTTTCACTGTTCTATCTACTATTGATATCTATTTATTGAATAGTGAAAAAGTCTTTTCTAAAATGACGTCTTGCATATGACTCATAGAAATAGTAGATAGACTAGCTAGAATCAAACTTTCAATGTTCTATCTACTATTGATATCTATTTATTGAATAGTGAAAAAGTCTTTTCTAAAATGACGTCTTGCATATGACTCATAGAAATAGTAGATAGACTAGCTAGAATCAAACTTTCACTGTTCTATCTACTATTGTTATCTATTTATTGAATAGTGAAAAAGTCTTTTCTAAAATGACGTCTTGCATATGACTCATAGAAATAGTAGATAGACTAGCTAGAATCAAACTTTTACTGTTCTATCTACTATTGATATCTATTTATTGAATAGTGAAAAAGTCTTTTCTAAAATGATGTCTTGCATATGACTCATAGAAATAGTAGATAGACTACCTAGAATCAAACTTTCACTGTTCTATCTACTATTGATATCTATTTATTGAATAGTGAAAAAGAATTTTCTAAAATGACGTCTTGCATATGACTCATAGAAATAGTAGATAGACTAGCTAGAATCAAACTTTCACTGTTCTATCTACTATTGATATCTATTTATTGAATAGTGAAAAAGTCTTTTCTAAAATGACGTCTTGCATATGACTCATAGAAATAGTAGATAGACTAGCTAGAATCAAACTTTCACTGTTCTATCTACTATTGATATCTATTTATTGAATAGTGAAAAAGTCTTTTCTAAAATGACGTCTTGCATATGACTCATAGAAATAGTAGATAGACTAGCTAGAATCAAACTTTCACTGTTCTATCTACTATTGATATCTATTTATTGAATAGTGAAAAAGTCTTTTCTAAAATGACGTCTTGCATATGACTCATAGAAATAGTAGATAGACTAGCTAGAATCAAACTTTCACTGTTCTATCTACTATTGATATCTATTTATTGAATAGTGAAAAAGTCTTTTCTAAAATGACGTCTTGCATATGACTCATAGAAATAGTAGATAGACTAGCTAGAATCAAACTTTCACTGTTCTATCTACTATTGATATCTATTTATTGAATAGTGAAAAAGTCTTTTCTAAAATGACGTCTTGCATATGACTCATAGAAATAGTAGATAGACTAGCTAGAATCAAACTTTCACTGTTCTATCTACTATTGATATCTATTTATTGAATAGTGAAAAAGTCTTTTCTAAAATGACGTCTTGCATATGACTCATAGAAATAGTAGATAGACTAGCTAGAATCAAACTTTCACTGTTCTATCTACTATTGATATCTATTTATTGAATAGTGAAAAAGTCTTTTCTAAAATGACGTCTTGCATATGACTCATAGAAATAGTAGATAGACTAGCTAGAATCAAACTTTCACTGTTCTATCTACTATTGATATCTATTTATTGAATAGTGAAAAAGTCTTTTCTAAAATGACGTCTTGCATATGACTCATAGAAATAGTAGATAGACTACCTAGAATCAAACTTTCACTGTTCTATCTACTATTGATATCTATTTATTGAATAGTGAAAAAGTCTTTTCTAAAATGACGTCTTGCATATGACTCATAGAAATAGTAGATAGACTAGCTAGAATCAAACTTTCACTGTTCTATCTACTATTGATATCTATTTATTGAATAGTGAAAAAGTCTTTTCTAAAATGACGTCTTGCATATGACTCATAGAAATAGTAGATAGACTAGCTAGAATCAAACTTTCACTGTTCTATCTACTATTGATATCTATTTATTGAATAGTGAAAAAGTCTTTTCTAAAATGACGTCTTGCATATGACTCATAGAAATAGTAGATAGACTAGCTAGAATCAAACTTTCACTGTTCTATCTACTATTGATATCTATTTATTGAATAGTGAAAAAGTCTTTTCTAAAATGACGTCTTGCATATGACTCACAGAAATAGTAGATAGACTAGCTAGAATCAAACTTTCACTGTTCTATCTACTATTGATATCTATTTATTGAATAGTGAAAAAGTCTTTTCTAAAATGACGTCTTGCATATGACTCATAGAAATAGTAGATAGACTAGCTAGAATCAAACTTTCACTGTTCTATCTACTATTGATATCTATTTATTGAATAGTGAAAAAGTCTTTTCTAAAATGACGTCTTGCATATGACTCATAGAAATAGTAGATAGACTAGCTAGAATCAAACTTTCACTGTTCTATCTACTATTGTTATCTATTTATTGAATAGTGAAAAAGTCTTTTCTAAAATGACGTCTTGCATATGACTCATAGAAATTGTAGATAGACTAGCTAGAATCAAACTTTCACTGTTCTATCTACTATTGATATCTATTTATTGAATAGTGAAAAAGTCTTTTCTAAAATGACGTCTTGCATATGACTCATAGAAATAGTAGATAGACTAGCTAGAATCAAACTTTCACTGTTCTATCTACTATTGATATCTATTTATTGAATAGTGAAAAAGTCTTTTCTAAAATGACGTCTTGCATATGACTCATAGAAATAGTAGATAGACTAGCTAGAATCAAACTTTCACTGTTCTATCTACTATTGATATCTATTTATTGAATAGTGAAAAAGTCTTTTCTAAAATGACGTCTTGCATATGACTCATAGAAATAGTAGATAGACTAGCTAGAATCAAACTTTCACTGTTCTATCTACTATTGATATCTATTTATTGAATAGTGAAAAAGTCTTTTCTAAAATGACGTCTTGCATATGACTCATAGAAATAGTAGATAGACTACCTAGAATCAAACTTTCACTGTTCTATCTACTATTGATATCTATTTATTGAATAGTGAAAAAGTCTTTTCTAAAATGACGTCTTGCATATGACTCATAGAAATAGTAGATAGACTAGCTAGAATCAACTTTTCACTGTTCTATCTACTATTGATATCTATTTATTGAATAGTGAAAAAGTCTTTTCTAAAATGACGTCTTGCATATGACTCATAGAAATAGTAGATAGACTAGCTAGAATCAAACTTTCACTGTTCTATCTACTATTGATATCTATTTATTGAATAGTGAAAAAGTCTTTTCTAAAATGACGTCTTGCATATGACTCATAGAAATAGTAGATAGACTAGCTAGAATCAAACTTTCACTGTTCTATCTACTATTGATATCTATTTATTGAATAGTGAAAAAGTCTTTTCTAAGTTGACGTCTTGCATATGACTCATAGAAATAGTAGATAGACTAGCTAGAATCAAACTTTCACTGTTCTATCTACTATTGATATCTATTTATTGAATAGTGAAAAAGTCTTTTCTAAAATGACGTCTTGCATATGACTCATAGAAATAGTAGATAGACTAGCTAGAATCAAACTTTCACTGTTCTATCTACTATTGATATCTATTTATTGAATAGTGAAAAAGTCTTTTCTAAAATGACGTCTTGCATATGACTCATAGAAATAGTAGATAGACTAGCTAGAATCAAACTTTCACTGTTCTATCTACTATTGATATCTATTTATTGAATAGTGAAAAAGTCTTTTCTAAAATGACGTCTTGCATATGACTCATAGAAATAGTAGATAGACTAGCTAGAATCAAACTTTCACTGTTCTATCTACTATTGATATCTATTTATTGAATAGTGAAAAAGTCTTTTCTAAAATGACGTCTTGCATATGACTCATAGAAATAGTAGATAGACTAGCTAGAATCAAACATTCACTGTTCTATCTACTATTGATATCTATTTATTGAATAGTGAAAAAGTCTTTTCTAAAATGACGTCTTGCATATGACTCATAGAAATAGTAGATAGACTAGCTAGAATCAAACTTTCACTGTTCTATCTACTATTGATATCTATTTATTGAATAGTGAAAAAGTCTTTTCTAAAATGACGTCTTGCATATGACTCATAGAAATAGTAGATAGACTAGCTAGAATCAAACTTTCACTGTTCTATCTACTATTGATATCTATTTATTGAATAGTGAAAAAGTCTTTTCTAAAATGACGTCTTGCATATGACTCATAGAAATAGTAGATAGACTAGCTAGAATCAAACTTTCACTGTTCTATCTACTATTGATATCTATTTATTGAATAGTGAAAAAGTCTTTTCTAAAATGACGTCTTGCATATGACTCATAGAAATAGTAGATAGACTACCTAGAATCAAACTTTCACTGTTCTATCTACTATTGATATCTATTTATTGAATAGTGAAAAAGTCTTTTCTAAAATGACGTCTTGCATATGACTCATAGAAATAGTAGATAGACTAGCTAGAATCAAACTTTCACTGTTCTATCTACTATTGATATCTATTTATTGAATAGTGAAAAAGTCTTTTCTAAAATGACGTCTTGCATATGACTCATAGAAATAGTAGATAGACTAGCTAGAATCAAACTTTCACTGTTCTATCTACTATTGATATCTATTTATTGAATAGTGAAAAAGTCTTTTCTAAAATGACGTCTTGCATATGACTCATAGAAATAGTAGATAGACTAGCTAGGATCAAACTTTCACTGTTCTATCTACTATTGATATCTATTTATTGAATAGTGAAAAAGTCTTTTCTAAAATGACGTCTTGCATATGACTCATAGAAATAGTAGATAGACTAGCTAGAATCAAACTTTCACTGTTCTATCTACTATTGATATCTATTTATTGAATAGTGAAAAAGTCTTTTCTAAAATGACGTCTTGCATATGACTCATAGAAATAGTAGATAGACTAGCTAGAATCAAACTTTCACTGTTCTATCTACTATTGATATCTATTTATTGAATAGTGAAAAAGTCTTTTCTAAAATGACGTCTTGCATATGACTCATAGAAATAGTAGATAGACTAGCTAGAATCAAACTTTCACTGTTCTATCTACTATTGATATCTATTTATTGAATAGTGAAAAAGTCTTTTCTAAAATGACGTCTTGCATATGACTCATAGAAATAGTAGATAGACTAGCTAGAATCAAACTTTCACTGTTCTATCTACTATTGATATCTATTTATTGAATAGTGAAAAAGTCTTTTCTAAAATGACGTCTTGCATATGACTCATAGAAATAGTAGATAGACTAGCTAGAATCAAACTTTCACTGTTCTATCTACTATTGATATCTATTTATTGAATAGTGAAAAAGTCTTTTCTAAAATGACGTCTTGCATATGACTCATAGAAATAGTAGATAGACTAGCTAGAATCAAACTTTCACTGTTCTATCTACTATTGATATCTATTTATTGAATAGTGAAAAAGTCTTTTCTAAAATGACGTCTTGCATATGACTCATAGAAATAGTAGATAGACTAGCTAGAATCAAACTTTCACTGTTCTATCTACTATTGATATCTATTTATTGAATAGTGAAAAAGTCTTTTCTAAAATGACGTCTTGCATATGACTCATAGAAATAGTAGATAGGTTACCTAGAATCAAACTTTCACTGTTCTATCTACTATTGATATCTATTTATTGAATAGTGAAAAAGTCTTTTCTAAAATGACGTCTTGCATATGACTCATAGAAATAGTAGATAGACTAGCTAGAATCAAACTTTCACTGTTCTATCTACTATTGATATCTATTTATTGAATAGTGAAAAAGTCTTTTCTAAAATGACGTCTTGCATATGACTCATAGAAATAGTAGATAGACTAGCTAGAATCAAACTTTCACTGTTCTATCTACTATTGATATCTATTTATTGAATAGTGAAAAAGTCTTTTCTAAAATGACGTCTTGCATATGACTCATAGAAATAGTAGATAGACTAGCTAGAATCAAACTTTCACTGTTCTATCTACTATTGATATCTATTTATTGAATAGTGAAAAAGTCTTTTCTAAAATGACGTCTTGCATATGACTCATAAAAATAGTAGATAGACTAGCTAGAATCAAACTTTCACTGTTCTATCTACTATTGATATCTATTTATTGAATAGTGAAAAAGTCTTTTCTAAAATGACGTCTTGCATATGACTCATAGAACGAAAATGCGTCATAAAATGACGCATCACGTCAAGTTTGATTCTAGCTAGTCAATGTTTGATTCTAGCTAGTCTATCTACTATTTCTATGAGTCATATGCAAGACGTCATTTTAGAAAAGACTTTTTCACTATTCAATAAATAGATATCAATAGTAGATAGAACAGGGAAAGTTTGATTCTAGCTAGTCTATCTACTATTTCTATGAGTCATATGCAAGACGTCATTTTAGAAAAGACTTTTTCACTATTAAATAAATAGATATCAATAGTAGATAGAACAGTGAAAGTTTGATTCTAGCTAGTCTATCTACTATTTCTATGAGTCATATGCAAGACGTCATTTTAGAAAAGACTTTTTCACTATTCAATAAATAGATATCAATAGTAGATAGAACAGTGAAAGTTTGATTCTAGCTAGTCTATCTACTATTTCTATGAGTCATATGCAAGACGTCATTTTAGAAAAGACTTTTTCACTATTCAATAAATAGATATCAATAGTAGATAGAACAGTGAAAGTTTGATTCTAGCTAGTCTATCTACTATTTCTATGAGTCATATGCAAGACGTCATTTTAGAAAAGACTTTTTCACTATTCAATAAATAGATATCAATAGTAGATAGAACAGTGAAAGTTTGATTCTAGGTAGTCTATCTACTATTTCTATGAGTCATATGCAAGACGTCATTTTAGAAAAGACTTTTTCACTATTCAATAAATAGATATCAATAGTAGATAGAACAGTGAAAGTTTGATTCTAGCTAGTCTATCTACTATTTCTATGAGTCATATGCAAGACGTCATTTTAGAAAAGACTTTTTCACTATTCAATAAATAGATATCAATAGTAGATAGAACAGTGAAAGTTTGATTCTAGCTAGTCTATCTACTACTATTGAACAGTGAAAGTTTGATTCTAGCTAGTCTATCTACTATTACTATGAGTCATATGCAAGACGTCATTTTAGAAAAGACTTTTTCACTATTCAATAAATAGATATCAATAGTAGATAGAACAGTGAAAGTTTGATTCTAGCTAGTCTATCTACTAGATAGATAGATGAATAGATATCAATAGTAGATAGAACAGTGAAAGTTTGATTCTAGCTAGTCTATCTACTATTTCTATGAGTCATATGCAAGACGTCATTTTACAAAAGACTTTTTCACTATTCAATAAATAGATATCAATAGTAGATAGAACAGTGAAAGTTTGATTCTAGCTAGTCTATCTACTATTTCTATGAGTCATATGCAAGACGTCATTTTAGAAAAGACTTTTTCACTATTCAATAAATAGATAGACTAGCTAGTCTATCTACTATTTCTATGAGTCATATGCAAGACGTCATTTTAGAAAAGACTTTTTCACTATTCAATAAATAGATATCAATAGTAGATAGAACAGTGAAAGTTTGATTCTAGCTAGTCTATCTACTATTTCTATGAGTCATATGCAAGACGTCATTTTAGAAAAGACTTTTTCACTATTCAATAAATAGATATCAATAGTAGATAGAACAGTGAAAGTTTGATTCTAGCTAGTCTATCTACTATTTCTATGAGTCATATGCAAGACGTCATTTTAGAAAAGACTTTTTCACTATTCAATAAATAGATATCAATAGTAGATAGAACAGTGAAAGTTTGATTCTAGCTAGTCTATCTACTATTTCTATGAGTCATATGCAAGACGTCATTTTAGAAAAGACTTTTTCACTATTCAATAAATAGATATCAATAGTAGATAGAACAGTGAAAGTTTGATTCTAGCTAGTCTATCTACTATTTCTATGAGTCATATGCAAGACGTCATTTTAGAAAAGACTTTTTCACTATTCAATAAATAGATATCAATAGTAGATAGAACAGTGAAAGTTTGATTCTAGCTAGTCTATCTACTATTTCTATGAGTCATATGCAAGACGTCATTTTAGAAAAGACTTTTTCACTATTCAATAAATAGATATCAATAGTAGATAGAACAGTGAAAGTTTGATTCTAGGTAGTCTATCTACTATTTCTATGAGTCATATGCAAGACGTCATTTTAGAAAAGACTTTTTCACTATTCAATAAATAGATATCAATAGTAGATAGAACAGTGAAAGTTTGATTCTAGCTAGTCTATCTACTATTTCTATGAGTCATATGCAAGACGTCATTTTAGAAAAGACTTTTTCACTATTCAATAAATAGATATCAATAGTAGATAGAACAGTGAAAGTTTGATTCTAGCTAGTCTATCTACTATTTCTATGAGTCATATGCAAGACGTCATTTTAGAAAAGACTTTTTCACTATTCAATAAATAGATATCAATAGTAGATAGAACAGTGAAAGTTTGATTCTAGCTAGTCTATCTACTATTTCTATGAGTCATATGCAAGACGTCATTTTAGAAAAGACTTTTTCACTATTCAATAAATAGATATCAATAGTAGATAGAACAGTGAAAGTTTGATTCTAGCTAGTCTATCTACTATTTCTATGAGTCATATGCAAGACGTCATTTTAGAAAAGACTTTTTCACTATTCAATAAATAGATATCAATAGTAGATAGAACAGTGAAAGTTTGATTCTAGCTAGTCTATCTACTATTTCTATGAGTCATATGCAAGACGTCATTTTAGAAAAGACTTTTTCACTATTCAATAAATAGATATCAATAGTAGATAGAACAGTGAAAGTTTGATTCTAGCTAGTCTATCTACTATTTCTATGAGTCATATGCAAGACGTCATTTTAGAAAAGACTTTTTCACTATTCAATAAATAGATATCAATAGTAGATAGAACAGTGAAAGTTTGATTCTAGCTAGTCTATCTACTATTTCTATGAGTCATATGCAAGACGTCATTTTAGAAAAGACTTTTTCACTATTCAATAAATAGATATCAATAGTAGATAGAACAGTGAAAGTTTGATTCTAGCTAGTCTATCTACTATTTCTATGAGTCATATGCAAGACGTCATTTTAGAAAAGACTTTTTCACTATTCAATAAATAGATATCAATAGTAGATAGAACAGTGAAAGTTTGATTCTAGCTAGTCTATCTACTATTTCTATGAGTCATATACAAGACGTCATTTTAGAAAAGACTTTTTCACTATTCAATAAATAGATATCAATAGTAGATAGAACAGTGAAAGTTTGATTCTAGCTAGTCTATCTACTATTTCTATGAGTCATATGCAAGACGTCATTTTAGAAAAGACTTTTTCACTATTCAATAAATAGATATCAATAGTAGATAGAACAGTGAAAGTTTGATTCTAGCTAGTCTATCTACTATTTCTATGATTCATATGCAAGACGTCATTTTAGAAAAGACTTTTTCACTATTCAATAAATAGATATCAATAGTAGATAGAACAGTGAAAGTTTGATTCTAGCTAGTCTATCTACTATTTCTATGAGTTATATGCAAGACGTCATTTTAGAAAAGACTTTTTCACTATTCAATAAATAGATATCAATAGTAGATAGAACAGTGAAAGTTTGATTCTAGCTAGTCTATCTACTATTTCTATGAGTCATATGCAAGACGTCATTTTAGAAAAGACTTTTTCACTATTCAATAAATAGATATCAATAGTAGATAGAACAGTGAAAGTTTGATTCTAGCTAGTCTATCTACTATTTCTATGAGTCATATGCAAAACGTCATTTTAGAAAAGACTTTTTCACTATTCAATAAATAGATATCAATAGTAGATAGAACAGTGAAAGTTTGATTCTAGCTAGTCTATCTACTATTTCTATGAGTCATATGCAAGACGTCATTTTAGAAAAGACTTTTTCACTATTCAATAAATAGATATCAATAGTAGATAGAACAGTGAAAGTTTGATTCTAGCTAGTCTATCTACTATTTCTATGAGTCATATGCAAGACGTCATTTTAGAAAAGACTTTTTCACTATTCAATAAATAGATAACAATAGTAGATAGAACAGTGAAAGTTTGATTCTAGCTAGTCTATCTACTATTTCTATGAGTCATATGCAAGACGTCATTTTAGAAAAGACTTTTTCACTATTCAATAAATAGATATCAATAGTAGATAGAACAGTGAAAGTTTGATTCTAGCTAGTCTATCTACTATTTCTATGAGTCATATGCAAGACGTCATTTTAGAAAAGACTTTTTCACTATTCAATAAATAGATATCAATAGTAGATAGAACAGTGAAAGTTTGATTCTAGCTAGTCTATCTACTATTTCTATGAGTCATATGCAAGACGTCATTTTAGAAAAGACTTTTTCACTATTCAATAAATGGATATCAATAGTAGATAGAACAGTGAAAGTTTGATTCTAGCTAGTCTATCTACTATTTCTATGAGTCATATGCAAGACGTCATTTTAGAAAAGACTTTTTCACTATTCAATAAATAGATATCAATAGTAGATAGAACAGTGAAAGTTTGATTCTAGCTAGTCTATCTACTATTTCTATGAGTCATATGCAAGACGTCATTTTAGAAGAGACTTTTTCACTATTCAATAAATAGATATCAATAGTAGATAGAACAGTGAAAGTTTGATTCTAGCTAGTCTATCTACTATTTCTATGAGTCATATGCAAGACGTCATTTTAGAAAAGACTTTTTCACTATTCAATAAATAGATATCAATAGTAGATAGAACAGTGAAAGTTTGATTCTAGCTAGTCTATCTACTATTTCTATGAGTCATATGCAAGACGTCATTTTAGAAAAGACTTTTTCACTATTCAATAAATAGATATCAATAGTAGATAGAACAGTGAAAGTTTGATTCTAGCTAGTCTATCTACTATTTCTATGAGTCATATGCAAGACGTCATTTTAGAAAAGACTTTTTCACTATTCAATAAATAGATATCAATAGTAGATAGAACAGTGAAAGTTTGATTCTAGCTAGTCTATCTACTATTTCTATGAGTCATATGCAAGACGTCATTTTAGAAAAGACTTTTTCACTATTCAATAAATAGATATCAATAGTAGATAGAACAGTGAAAGTTTGATTCTAGCTAGTCTATCTACTATTTCTATGAGTCATATGCAAGACGTCATTTTAGAATAGACTTTTTCACTATTCAATAAATAGATATCAATAGTAGATAGAACAGTGAAAGTTTGATTCTAGCTGATTTATTGAATAGTGAAAAAGTCTTTTCTAAAAGTCTTTTCTAAAATGACGTCTTGCATATGACTCATAGAACGAAAATGCGTCATAAAATGACGCATCACGTCATTTTAGAAAAGACTTTTTCACTATTCAATAAATAGATATCAATAGTAGATAGAACAGTGAAAGTTTGATTCTAGCTAGTCTATCTACTATTTCTATGAGTCATATGCAAGACGTCATTTTAGAAAAGACTTTTTCACTATTCAATAAATAGATATCAATAGTAGATAGAACAGTGAAAGTTTGATTCTAGCTAGTCTATCTACTATTTCTATGAGTCATATGCAAGACGTCATTTTAGAAAAGACTTTTTCACTATTCAATAAATAGATATCAATAGTAGATAGAACAGTGAAAGTTTGATTCTAGCTAGTCTATCTACTATTTCTATGAGTCATATGCAAGACGTCATTTTAGAAAAGACTTTTTCACTATTCAATAAATAGATATCAATAGTAGATAGAACAGTGAAAGTTTGATTCTAGCTAGTCTATCTACTATTTCTATGAGTCATATGCAAGACGTCATTTTAGAAAAGACTTTTTCACTATTCAATAAATAGATATCAATAGTAGATAGAACAGTGAAAGTTTGATTCTAGCTAGTCTATCTACTATTTCTATGAGTCATATGCAAGACGTCATTTTAGAAAAGACTTTTTCACTATTCAATAAATAGATATCAATAGTAGATAGAACAGTGAAAGTTTGATTCTAGCTAGTCTATCTACTATTTCTATGAGTCATATGCAAGACGTCATTTTAGAAAAGACTTTTTCACTATTCAATAAATAGATATCAATAGTAGATAGAACAGTGAAAGTTTGATTCTAGCTAGTCTATCTACTATTTCTATGAGTCATATGCAAGACGTCATTTTAGAAAAGACTTTTTCACTATTCAATAAATAGATATCAATAGTAGATAGAACAGTGAAAGTTTGATTCTAGCTAGTCTATCTACTATTTCTATGAGTCATATACAAGACGTCATTTTAGAAAAGACTTTTTCACTATTCAATAAATAGATATCAATAGTAGATAGAACAGTGAAAGTTTGATTCTAGCTAGTCTATCTACTATTTCTATGAGTCATATGCAAGACGTCATTTTAGAAAAGACTTTTTCACTATTCAATAAATAGATATCAATAGTAGATAGAACAGTGAAAGTTTGATTCTAGCTAGTCTATCTACTATTTCTATGATTCATATGCAAGACGTCATTTTAGAAAAGACTTTTTCACTATTCAATAAATAGATATCAATAGTAGATAGAACAGTGAAAGTTTGATTCTAGCTAGTCTATCTACTATTTCTATGAGTTATATGCAAGACGTCATTTTAGAAAAGACTTTTTCACTATTCAATAAATAGATATCAATAGTAGATAGAACAGTGAAAGTTTGATTCTAGCTAGTCTATCTACTATTTCTATGAGTCATATGCAAGACGTCATTTTAGAAAAGACTTTTTCACTATTCAATAAATAGATATCAATAGTAGATAGAACAGTGAAAGTTTGATTCTAGCTAGTCTATCTACTATTTCTATGAGTCATATGCAAAACGTCATTTTAGAAAAGACTTTTTCACTATTCAATAAATAGATATCAATAGTAGATAGAACAGTGAAAGTTTGATTCTAGCTAGTCTATCTACTATTTCTATGAGTCATATGCAAGACGTCATTTTAGAAAAGACTTTTTCACTATTCAATAAATAGATATCAATAGTAGATAGAACAGTGAAAGTTTGATTCTAGCTAGTCTATCTACTATTTCTATGAGTCATATGCAAGACGTCATTTTAGAAAAGACTTTTTCACTATTCAATAAATAGATAACAATAGTAGATAGAACAGTGAAAGTTTGATTCTAGCTAGTCTATCTACTATTTCTATGAGTCATATGCAAGACGTCATTTTAGAAAAGACTTTTTCACTATTCAATAAATAGATATCAATAGTAGATAGAACAGTGAAAGTTTGATTCTAGCTAGTCTATCTACTATTTCTATGAGTCATATGCAAGACGTCATTTTAGAAAAGACTTTTTCACTATTCAATAAATAGATATCAATAGTAGATAGAACAGTGAAAGTTTGATTCTAGCTAGTCTATCTACTATTTCTATGAGTCATATGCAAGACGTCATTTTAGAAAAGACTTTTTCACTATTCAATAAATGGATATCAATAGTAGATAGAACAGTGAAAGTTTGATTCTAGCTAGTCTATCTACTATTTCTATGAGTCATATGCAAGACGTCATTTTAGAAAAGACTTTTTCACTATTCAATAAATAGATATCAATAGTAGATAGAACAGTGAAAGTTTGATTCTAGCTAGTCTATCTACTATTTCTATGAGTCATATGCAAGACGTCATTTTAGAAGACTTTTTCACTATTCAATAAATAGATATCAATAGTAGATAGAACAGTGAAAGTTTGATTCTAGCTAGTCTATCTACTATTTCTATGAGTCATATGCAAGACGTCATTTTAGAAAAGACTTTTTCACTATTCAATAAATAGATATCAATAGTAGATAGAACAGTGAAAGTTTGATTCTAGCTAGTCTATCTACTATTTCTATGAGTCATATGCAAGACGTCATTTTAGAAAAGACTTTTTCACTATTCAATAAATAGATATCAATAGTAGATAGAACAGTGAAAGTTTGATTCTAGCTAGTCTATCTACTATTTCTATGAGTCATATGCAAGACGTCATTTTAGAAAAGACTTTTTCACTATTCAATAAATAGATATCAATAGTAGATAGAACAGTGAAAGTTTGATTCTAGCTAGTCTATCTACTATTTCTATGAGTCATATGCAAGACGTCATTTTAGAAAAGACTTTTTCACTATTCAATAAATAGATATCAATAGTAGATAGAACAGTGAAAGTTTGATTCTAGCTAGTCTATCTACTATTTCTATGAGTCATATGCAAGACGTCATTTTAGAATAGACTTTTTCACTATTCAATAAATAGATATCAATAGTAGATAGAACAGTGAAAGTTTGATTCTAGCTGATTTATTGAATAGTGAAAAAGTCTTTTCTAAAAGTCTTTTCTAAAATGACGTCTTGCATATGACTCATAGAACGAAAATGCGTCATAAAATGACGCATCACGTCATTTTAGAAAAGACTTTTTCACTATTCAATAAATAGATATCAATAGTAGATAGAACAGTGAAAGTTTGATTCTAGCTAGTCTATCTACTATTTCTATGAGTCATATGCAAGACGTCATTTTAGAAAAGACTTTTTCACTATTCAATAAATAGATATCAATAGTAGATAGAACAGTGAAAGTTTGATTCTAGCTAGTCTATCTACTATTTCTATGAGTCATATGCAAGACGTCATTTTAGAAAAGACTTTTTCACTATTCAATAAATAGATATCAATAGTAGATAGAACAGTGAAAGTTTGATTCTAGCTAGTCTATCTACTATTTCTATGAGTCATATGCAAGACGTCATTTTAGAAAAGACTTTTTCACTATTCAATAAATAGATATCAATAGTAGATAGAACAGTGAAAGTTTGATTCTAGCTAGTCTATCTACTATTTCTATGAGTCATATGCAAGACGTCATTTTAGAAAAGACTTTTTCACTATTCAATAAATAGATATCAATAGTAGATAGAACAGTGAAAGTTTGATTCTAGCTAGTCTATCTACTATTTCTATGAGTCATATGCAAGACGTCATTTTAGAAAAGACTTTTTCACTATTCAATAAATAGATATCAATAGTAGATAGAACAGTGAAAGTTTGATTCTAGGTAGTCTATCTACTATTTCTATGAGTCATATGCAAGACGTCATTTTAGAAAAGACTTTTTCACTATTCAATAAATAGATATCAATAGTAGATAGAACAGTGAAAGTTTGATTCTAGCTAGTCTATCTACTATTTCTATGAGTCATATGCAAGACGTCATTTTAGAAAAGACTTTTTCACTATTCAATAAATAGATATCAATAGTAGATAGAACAGTGAAAGTTTGATTCTAGCTAGTCTATCTACTATTTCTATGAGTCATATGCAAGACGTCATTTTAGAAAAGACTTTTTCACTATTCAATAAATAGATATCAATAGTAGATAGAACAGTGAAAGTTTGATTCTAGCTAGTCTATCTACTATTTCTATGAGTCATATGCAAGACGTCATTTTAGAAAAGACTTTTTCACTATTCAATAAATAGATATCAATAGTAGATAGAACAGTGAAAGTTTGATTCTAGGTAGTCTATCTACTATTTCTATGAGTCATATGCAAGACGTCATTTTAGAAAAGACTTTTTCACTATTCAATAAATAGATATCAATAGTAGATAGAACAGTGAAAGTTTGATTCTAGCTAGTCTATCTACTATTTCTATGAGTCATATGCAAGACGTCATTTTAGAAAAGACTTTTTCACTATTCAATAAATAGATATCAATAGTAGATAGAACAGTGAAAGTTTGATTCTAGCTAGTCTATCTACTATTTCTATGAGTCATATGCAAGACGTCATTTTAGAAAAGACTTTTTCACTATTCAATAAATAGATATCAATAGTAGATAGAACAGTGAAAGTTTGATTCTAGCTAGTCTATCTACTATTTCTATGAGTCATATGCAAGACGTCATTTTAGAAAAGACTTTTTCACTATTCAATAAATAGATATCAATAGTAGATAGAACAGTGAAAGTTTGATTCTAGTTAGTCTATCTACTATTTCTATGAGTCATATGCAAGACGTCATTTTAGAAAAGACTTTTTCACTATTCAATAAATAGATATCAATAGTAGATAGAACAGTGAAAGTTTGATTCTAGCTAGTCTATCTACTATTTCTATGAGTCATATGCAAGACGTCATTTTAGAAAAGACTTTTTCACTATTCAATAAATAGATATCAATAGTAGATAGAACAGTGAAAGTTTGATTCTAGCTAGTCTATCTACTATTTCTATGAGTCATATGCAAGACGTCATTTTAGAAAAGACTTTTTCACTATTCAATAAATAGATATCAATAGTAGATAGAACAGTGAAAGTTTGATTCTAGCTAGTCTATCTACTATTTCTATGAGTCATATGCAAGACGTCATTTTAGAAAAGACTTTTTCACTATTCAATAAATAGATATCAATAGTAGATAGAACAGTGAAAGTTTGATTCTAGCTAGTCTATCTACTATTTCTATGAGTCATATGCAAGACGTCATTTTAGAAAAGACTTTTTCACTATTCAATAAATAGATATCAATAGTAGATAGAACAGTGAAAGTTTGATTCTAGCTAGTCTATCTACTATTTCTATGAGTCATATGCAAGACGTCATTTTAGAAAAGACTTTTTCACTATTCAATAAATAGACATCAATAGTAGATAGAACAGTGAAAGTTTGATTCTAGCTAGTCTATCTACTATTTCTATGAGTCATATGCAAGACGTCATTTTAGAAAAGACTTTTTCACTATTCAATAAATAGATATCAATAGTAGATAGAACAGTGACAGTTTGATTCTAGCTAGTCTATCTACTATTTCTATGAGTCATATGCAAGACGTCATTTTAGAAAAGACTTTTTCACTATTCAATAAATAGATATCAATAGTAGATAGAACAGTGAAAGTTTGATTCTAGCTAGTCTATCTACTATTTCTATGAGTCATATGCAAGACGTCATTTTAGAAAAGACTTTTTCACTATTCAATAAATAGATATCAATAGTAGATAGAACAGTGAAAGTTTGATTCTAGCTAGTCTATCTACTATTTCTATGAGTCATATGCAAGACGTCATTTTAGAAAAGACTTTTTCACTATTCAATAAATCTTCAATAAAGACTTTTTCACTATTCAATAAATAGATATCAATAGTAGATAGAACAGTGAAAGTTTGATTCTAGCTAGTCTATCTACTATTTCTATGAGTCATTTGCAAGACGTCATTTTAGAAAAGACTTTTTCACTATTCAATAAATAGATATCAATAGTAGATAGAACAGTGAAAGTTTGATTCTAGCTAGTCTATCTACTATTTCTATGAGTCATATGCAAGACGTCATTTTAGAAAAGACTTTTTCACTATTCAATAAATAGATATCAATAGTAGATAGAACAGTGAAAGTTTGATTCTAGCTAGTCTATCTACTATTTCTATGAGTCATATGCAAGACGTCATTTTAGAAAAGACTTTTTCACTATTCAATAAATAGATATCAATAGTAGATAGAACAGTGAAAGTTTGATTCTAGCTAGTCTATCTACTATTTCTATGAGTCATATGCAAAACGTCATTTTAGAAAAGACTTTTTCACTATTCAATAAATAGATATCAATAGTAGATAGAACAGTGAAAGTTTGATTCTAGCTAGTCTATCTACTATTTCTATGAGTCATATGCAAGACGTCATTTTAGAAAAGACTTTTTCACTATTCAATAAATAGATATCAATAGTAGATAGAACAGTGAAAGTTTGATTCTAGCTAGTCTATCTACTATTTCTATGAGTCATATGCAAGACGTCATTTTAGAAAAGACTTTTTCACTATTCAATAAATAGATATCAATAGTAGATAGAACAGTGAAAGTTTGATTCTAGCTAGTCTATCTACTATTTCTATGAGTCATATGCAAGACGTCATTTTAGAAAAGACTTTTTCACTATTCAATAAATAGATATCAATAGTAGATAGAACAGTGAAAGTTTGATTCTAGCTAGTCTATCTACTATTTCTATGAGTCATATGCAAGACGTCATTTTAGAAAAGACTTTTTCACTATTCAATAAATAGATATAAATAGTAGATAGAACAGTGAAAGTTTGATTCTAGCTAGTCTATCTACTATTTTTAGGAGTCATATGCAAGACGTCATTTTAGAAAAGACTTTTTCACTATTCAATAAATAGATATCAATAGTAGATAGAACAGTGAAAGTTTGATTCTAGCTAGTCTATCTACTATTTCTATGAGTCATATGCAAGACGTCATTTTAGAAAAGACTTTTTAACTATTCAATAAATAGATATCAATAGTAGATAGAACAGTGAAAGTTTGATTCTAGCTAGTCTATCTACTATTTCTATGAGTCATATGCAAGACGTCATTTTAGAAAAGACTTTTTCACTATTCAATAAATAGATATCAATAGTAGATAGAACAGTGAAAGTTTGATTCTAGCTAGTCTATCTACTATTTCTATGAGTCATATGCAAGACGTCATTTTAGAAAAGACTTTTTCACTATTCAATAAA
Source organism: Artemia franciscana (assembly GCF_032884065.1). Classification (NCBI taxonomy): domain Eukaryota; kingdom Metazoa; phylum Arthropoda; class Branchiopoda; order Anostraca; family Artemiidae; genus Artemia; species Artemia franciscana. The sequence goes on from NW_027064242.1 coordinate 18,476, forward strand.
TAGATATCAATAGTAGATAGAACAGTGAAAGTTTGATTCTAGCTAGTCTATCTACTATTTCTATAAGTCATATGCAAGACGTCATTTTAGAAAAGACTTTTTCACTATTCAATAAATAGATATCAATAGTAGATAGAACAGTGAAAGTTTGATTCTAACTAGTCTATCTACTATTTCTATGAGTCATATGCAAGACGTCATTTTAGAAAAGACTTTTTCACTATTCAATAAATAGATATCAATAGTAGATAGAACAGTGAAAGTTTGATTCTAGCTAGTCTATCTACTATTTCTATGAGTCATATGCAAGACGTCATTTTAGAAAAGACTTTTTCACTATTCAATAAATAGATATCAATAGTAGATAGAACAGTGAAAGTTTGATTCTAGCTAGTCTATCTACTATTTCTATGAGTCATATGCAAGACGTCATTTTAGAAAAGACTTTTTCACTATTCAATAAATAGATATCAATAGTAGATAGAACAGTGAAAGTTTGATTCTAGCTAGTCTATCTACTATTTCTATGAGTCATATGCAAGACGTCATTTTAGAAAAGACTTTTTCACTATTCAATAAATAGATATCAATAGTAGATAGAACAGTGAAAGTTTGATTCTAGCTAGTCTATCTACTATTTCTATGAGTCATATGCAAGACGTCATTTTAGAAAAGACTTTTTCACTATTCAATAAATAGATATCAATAGTAGATAGAACAGTGAAAGTTTGATTCTAGCTAGTCTATCTACTATTTCTATGAGTCATATGCAAGACGTCATTTTAGAAAAGACTTTTTCACTATTCAATAAATAGATATCAATAGTAGATAGAACAGTGAAAGTTTGATTCTAGCTAGTCTATCTACTATTTCTATGAGTCATATGCAAGACGTCATTTTAGAAAAGACTTTTTCACTATTCAATAAATAGATATCAATAGTAGATAGAACAGTGAAAGTTTGATTCTAGCTAGTCTATCTACTATTTCTATGAGTCATATGCAAGACGTCATTTTAGAAAAGACTTTTTCACTATTCAATAAATAGATATCAATAGTAGATAGAACAGTGAAAGTTTGATTCTAGCTAGTCTATCTACTATTTCTATGAGTCATATGCAAGATGTCATTTTAGAAAAGACTTTTTCACTATTCATAAATAGATATCAATAGTAGATAGAACAGTGAAAGTTTGATTCTAGCTAGTCTATCTACTATTCTATGAGTCATATGCAAGACGTCATTTAGAAAAGACTTTTTCACTATTCAATAAATAGATATCAATAGTAGATAGAACAGTGAAAGTTTGATTCTAGCTAGTCTATCTACTATTTCTATGAGTCATATGCAAGACGTCATTTTAGAAAAGACTTTTTCACTATTCAATAAATAGATATAAATAGTAGATAGAACAGTGAAAGTTTGATTCTAGCTAGTCTATCTACTATTTCTATGAGTCATATGCAAGACGTCATTTTAGAAAAGACTTTTTCACTATTCAATAAATAGATATCAATAGTAGATAGAACAGTGAAAGTTTGATTCTAGCTAGTCTATCTACTATTTCTATGAGTCATATGCAAGACGTCATTTTAGAAAAGACTTTTTCACTATTCAATAAATAGATATCAATAGTAGATAGAACAGTGAAAGTTTGATTCTAGCTAGTCTATCTACTATTTCTATGAGTCATATGCAAGACGTCATTTTAGAAAAGACTTTTTCACTATTCAATAAATATTTATCAATAGTAGATAGAACAGTGAAAGTTTGATTCTAGCTAGTCTATCTACTATTTCTATGAGTCATATGCAAGACGTCATTTTAGAAAAGACTTTTTCACTATTCAATAAATTGATATCAATAGTAGATAGAACAGTGAAAGTTTGATTCTAGCTAGTCTATCTACTATTTCTATGAGTCATATGCAAGACGTCATTTTAGAAAAGACTTTTTCACTATTCAATAAATAGATATCAATAGTAGATAGAACAGTGAAAGTTTGATTCTAGCTAGTCTATCTACTATTTCTATGAGTCATATGCAAGACGTCATTTTAGAAAAGACTTTTTCACTATTCAATAAATAGATATCAATAGTAGATAGAACAGTGAAAGTTTGATTCTAGCTAGTCTATCTACTATTTCTATGAGTCATATGCAAGATGTCATTTTAGTAAGGACTTTTTCACTATTCAATAAATAGATATCAATAGTAGATAGAACAGTGAAAGTTTGATTCTAGCTAGTCTATCTACTATTTCTATGAGTCATATGCAAGACTTCATTTTAGAAAAGACTTTTTCACTATTCAATAAATAGATATCAATAGTAGATAGAACAGTGAAAGTTTGATTCTAGCTAGTCTATCTACTATTTCTATGAGTCATATGCAAGACGTCATTTTAGAAAAGACTTTTTCACTATTCAATAAATAGATATCAATAGTAGATAGAACAGTGAAAGTTTGATTCTAGCTAGTCTATCTACTATTTCTATGAGTCATATGCAAGACGTCATTTTAGAAAAGACTTTTTCACTATTCAATAAATAGATATCAATAGTAGATAGAACAGTGAAAGTTTGATTCTAGCTAGTCTATCTACTATTTCTATGAGTCATATGCAAGACGTCATTTTAGAAAAGACTTTTTCACTATTCAATAAATAGATATCAATAGTAGATAGAACAGTGAAAGTTTGATTCTAGCTAGTCTATCTACTATTTCTATGAGTCATATGCAAGACGTCATTTTAGAAAAGACTTTTTCACTATTAAATAAATAGATATCAATAGTAGATAGAACAGTGAAAGTTTGATTCTAGCTAGTCTATCTACTATTTCTATGAGTCATATGCAAGACGTCATTTTAGAAAAGACTTTTTCACTATTCAATAAATAGATATCAATAGTAGATAGAACAGTGAAAGTTTGATTCTAGCTAGTCTATCTACTATTTCTATGAGTCATATGCAAGACGTCATTTTAGAAAAGACTTTTTCACTATTCAATAAATAGATATCAATAGTAGATAGAACAGTGAAAGTTTGATTCTAGCTAGTCTATCTACTATTTCTATGAGTCATATGCGAGACGTCATTTTAGAAAAGACTTTTTCACTATTCAATAAATAGATATCAATAGTAGATAGAACAGTGAAAGTTTGATTCTAGCTAGTCTATCTACTATTTCTATGAGTCATATGCAAGACGTCATTTTCGAAAAGACTTTTTCACTATTCAATAAATAGATATCAATAGTAGATAGAACAGTGAAAGTTTGATTCTAGCTAGTCTATCTACTATTTCTATGAGTCATATGCAAGACGTCATTTTAGAAAAGACTTTTTCACTATTCAATAAATAGATATCAATAGTAGATAGAACAGTGAAAGTTTGATTCTAGCTAGTCTATCTACTATTTCTATGAGTCATATGCAAGACGTCATTTTAGAAAAGACTTTTTCACTATTCAATAAATAGATATCAATAGTAGATAGAACAGTGAAAGTTTGATTCTAGCTAGTCTATCTACTATTTCTATGAGTCATATGCAAGACGTCATTTTAGAAAAGACTTTTTCACTATTCAATAAATAGATATCAATAGTAGATAGAACAGTGAAAGTTTGATTCTAGCTAGTCTATCTACTATTTCTATGAGTCATATGCAAGACGTCATTTTAGAAAAGACTTTTTCACTATTCAATAAATAGATATCAATAGTAGATAGAACAGTGAAAGTTTGATTCTAGCTAGTCTATCTACTATTTCTATGAGTCATATGCAAGACGTCATTTTAGAAAAGACTTTTTCACTATTCAATAAATAGATATCAATAGTAGATAGAACAGTGAAAGTTTGATTCTAGCTAGTCTATCTACTATTTCTATGAGTCATATGCAAGACGTCATTTTAGAAAAGACTTTTTCACTATTCAATAAATAGATATCAATAGTAGATAGAACAGTGAAAGTTTGATTCTAGCTAGTCTATCTACTATTTCTATGAGTCATATGCAAGACGTCATTTTAGAAAAGACTTTTTCACTATTCAATAAATAGATATCAATAGTAGATAGAACAGTGAAAGTTTGATTCTAGCTAGTCTATCTACTATTTCTATGAGTCATATGCAAGACGTCATTTTAGAAAAGACTTTTTCACTATTCAATAAATAGATATCAATAGTAGATAGAACAGTGAAAGTTTGATTCTAGCTAGTCTATCTACTATTTCTATGAGTCATATGCAAGACGTCATTTTAGAAAAGACTTTTTCACTATTCAATAAATAGATATCAATAGTAGATAGAACAGTGAAAGTTTGATTCTAGCTAGTCTATCTACTATTTCTATGAGTCATATGCAAGACGTCATTTTAGAAAAGACTTTTTCACTATTCAATAAATAGATATCAATAGTAGATAGAACAGTGAAAGTTTGATTCTAGCTAGTCTATCTACTATTTCTATGAGTCATATGCAAGACGTCATTTTAGAAAAGACTTTTTCACTATTCAATAAATAGATATCAATAGTAGATAGAACAGTGAAAGTTTGATTCTAGCTAGTCTATCTACTATTTCTATGAGTCATATGCAAGACGTCATTTTAGAAAAGACTTTTTCACTATTCAATAAATAGATATCAATAGTAGATAGAACAGTGAAAGTTTGATTCTAGCTAGTCTATCTACTATTTCTATGAGTCATATGCAAGACGTCATTTTAGAAAAGACTTTTTCACTATTCAATAAATAGATATCAATAGTAGATAGAACAGTGAAAGTTTGATTCTAGCTAGTCTATCTACTATTTCTATGAGTCATATGCAAGACGTCATTTTAGAAAAGACTTTTTCACTATTCAATAAATAGATATCAATAGTAGATAGAACAGTGAAAGTTTGATTCTAGCTAGTCTATCTACTATTTCTATGAGTCATATGCAAGACGTCATTTTAGAAAAGACTTTTTCACTATTCAATAAATAGATATCAATAGTAGATAGAACAGTGAAAGTTTGATTCTAGCTAGTCTATCTACTATTTCTATGAGTCATATGCAAGACGTCATTTTAGAAAAGACTTTTTCACTATTCAATAAATAGATATCAATAGTAGATAGAACAGTGAAAGTTTGATTCTAGCTAGTCTATCTACTATTTCTATGAGTCATATGCAAGACGTCATTTTAGAAAAGACTTTTTCACTATTCAATAAATAGATATCAATAGTAGATAGAACAGTGAAAGTTTGATTCTAGCTAGTCTATCTACTATTTCTATGAGTCATATGCAAGACGTCATTTTAGAAAAGACTTTTTCACTATTCAATAAATAGATATCAATAGTAGATAGAACAGTGAAAGTTTGATTCTAGCTAGTCTATCTACTATTTCTATGAGTCATATGCAAGACGTCATTTTAGAAAAGACTTTTTCACTATTCAATAAATAGATATCAATAGTAGATAGAACAGTGAAAGTTTGATTCTAGCTAGTCTATCTACTATTTCTATGAGTCATATGCAAGACGTCATTTTAGAAAAGACTTTTTCACTATTCAATAAATAGATATCAATAGTAGATAGAACAGTGAAAGTTTGATTCTAGCTAGTCTATCTACTATTTCTATGAGTCATATGCAAGACGTCATTTTAGAAAAGACTTTTTCACTATTCAATAAATAGATATCAATAGTAGATAGAACAGTGAAAGTTTGATTCTAGCTAGTCTATCTACTATTTCTATGAGTCATATGCAAGACGTCATTTTAGAAAAGACTTTTTCACTATTCAATAAATAGATATCAATAGTAGATAGAACAGTGAAAGTTTGATTCTAGCTAGTCTATCTACTATTTCTATGAGTCATATGCAAGACGTCATTTTAGAAAAGACTTTTTCACTATTCAATAAATAGATATCAATAGTAGATAGAACAGTGAAAGTTTGATTCTAGCTAGTCTATCTACTATTTCTATGAGTCATATGCAAGACGTCATTTTAGAAAAGACTTTTTCACTATTCAATAAATAGATATCAATAGTAGATAGAACAGTGAAAGTTTGATTCTAGCTAGTCTATCTACTATTTCTATGAGTCATATGCAAGACGTCATTTTAGAAAAGACTTTTTCACTATTCAATAAATAGATATCAATAGTAGATAGAACAGTGAAAGTTTGATTCTAGCTAGTCTATCTACTATTTCTATGAGTCATATGCAAGACGTCATTTTAGAAAAGACTTTTTCACTATTCAATAAATAGATATCAATAGTAGATAGAACAGTGAAAGTTTGATTCTAGCTAGTCTATCTACTATTTCTATGAGTCATATGCAAGACGTCATTTTAGAAAAGACTTTTTCACTATTCAATAAATAGATATCAATAGTAGATAGAACAGTGAAAGTTTGATTCTAGCTAGTCTATCTACTATTTCTATGAGTCATATGCAAGACGTCATTTTAGAAAAGACTTTTTCACTATTCAATAAATAGATATCAATAGTAGATAGAACAGTGAAAGTTTGATTCTAGCTAGTCTATCTACTATTTCTATGAGTCATATGCAAGACGTCATTTTAGAAAAGACTTTTTCACTATTCAATAAATAGATATCAATAGTAGATAGAACAGTGAAAGTTTGATTCTAGCTAGTCTATCTACTATTTCTATGAGTCATATGCAAGACGTCATTTTAGAAAAGACTTTTTCACTATTCAATAAATAGATATCAATAGTAGATAGAACAGTGAAAGTTTGATTCTAGCTAGTCTATCTACTATTTCTATGAGTCATATGCAAGACGTCATTTTAGAAAAGACTTTTTCACTATTCAATAAATAGATATCAATAGTAGATAGAACAGTGAAAGTTTGATTCTAGCTAGTCTATCTACTATTTCTATGAGTCATATGCAAGACGTCATTTTAGAAAAGACTTTTTCACTATTCAATAAATAGATATCAATAGTAGATAGAACAGTGAAAGTTTGATTCTAGCTAGTCTATCTACTATTTCTATGAGTCATATGCAAGACGTCATTTTAGAAAAGACTTTTTCACTATTCAATAAATAGATATCAATAGTAGATAGAACAGTGAAAGTTTGATTCTAGCTAGTCTATCTACTATTTCTATGAGTCATATGCAAGACGTCATTTTAGAAAAGACTTTTTCACTATTCAATAAATAGATATCAATAGTAGATAGAACAGTGAAAGTTTGATTCTAGCTAGTCTATCTACTATTTCTATGAGTCATATGCAAGACGTCATTTTAGAAAAGACTTTTTCACTATTCAATAAATAGATATCAATAGTAGATAGAACAGTGAAAGTTTGATTCTAGCTAGTCTATCTACTATTTCTATGAGTCATATGCAAGACGTCATTTTAGAAAAGACTTTTTCACTATTCAATAAATAGATATCAATAGTAGATAGAACAGTGAAAGTTTGATTCTAGCTAGTCTATCTACTATTTCTATGAGTCATATGCAAGACGTCATTTTAGAAAAGACTTTTTCACTATTCAATAAATAGATATCAATAGTAGATAGAACAGTGAAAGTTTGATTCTAGCTAGTCTATCTACTATTTCTTTGAGTCATATGCAAGACGTCATTTTAGAAAAGACTTTTTCACTATTCAATAAATAGATATCAATAGTAGATAGAACAGTGAAAGTTTGATTCTAGCTAGTCTATCTACTATTTCTATGAGTCATATGCAAGACGTCATTTTAGAAAAGACTTTTTCACTATTCAATAAATAGATATCAATAGTAGATAGAACAGTGAAAGTTTGATTCTAGCTAGTCTATCTACTATTTCTATGAGTCATATGCAAGACGTCATTTTAGAAAAGACTTTTTCACTATTCAATAAATAGATATCAATAGTAGATAGAACAGTGAAAGTTTGATTCTAGCTAGTCTATCTACTATTTCTATGAGTCATATGCAAGACGTCATTTTAGAAAAGACTTTTTCACTATTCAATAAATAGATATCAATAGTAGATAGAACAGTGAAAGTTTGATTCTAGCTAGTCTATCTACTATATCTATGAGTCATATGCAAGACGTCATTTTAGAAAAGACTTTTTCACTATTCAATAAATAGATATCAATAGTAGATAGAACAGTGAAAGTTTGATTCTAGCTAGTCTATCTACTATTTCTATGAGTCATATGCAAGACGTCATTTTAGAAAAGACTTTTTCACTATTCAATAAATAGATATCAATAGTAGATAGAACAGTGAAAGTTTGATTCTAGCTAGTCTATCTACTATTTCTATGAGTCATATGCAAGACGTCATTTTAGAAAAGACTTTTTCACTATTCAATAAATAGATATCAATAGTAGATAGAACAGTGAAAGTTTGATTCTAGCTAGTCTATCTACTATTTCTATGAGTCATATGCAAGACGTCATTTTAGAAAAGACTTTTTCACTATTCAATAAATAGATATCAATAGTAGATAGAACAGTGAAAGTTTGATTCTAGCTAGTCTATCTACTATTTCTATGAGTCATATGCAAGACGTCATTTTAGAAAAGACTTTTTCACTATTCAATAAATAGATATCAATAGTAGATAGAACAGTGAAAGTTTGATTCTAGCTAGTCTATCTACTATTTCTATGAGTCATATGCAAGACGTCATTTTAGAAAAGACTTTTTCACTATTCAATAAATAGATATCAATAGTAGATAGAACAGTGAAAGTTTGATTCTAGCTAGTCTATCTACTATTTCTATGAGTCATATGCAAGACGTCATTTTAGAAAAGACTTTTTCACTATTCAATAAATAGATATCAATAGTAGATAGAACAGTG
>NW_027064243.1:0-27308 GCF_032884065.1 Artemia franciscana
AAAACTAAAACTTTTGAAATAGGAAAAGAGCCTTTAATCACATTCTTTACCATTTGCAATCATAAAATAGTCTAATATCTTCATTTTTTCAACATACGTAGCTATTACCCTCGAAAACTAAAACTTTTGAAATAGGAAAAGAGCCTTTAATCACATTCTTTACCATTGCAATCATAAAATAGTCTAATATCTTCATTTTTTCAACATACGTAGCTATTACCCTCGAAAACTAAAACTTTTGAAATAGGAAAAGAGCCTTTAATCACATTCTTTACCATTTGCAATCATAAAATAGTCTAATATCTTCATTTTTTCAACATACGTAGCTATTACCCTCGAAAACTAAAACTTTTGAAATAGGAAAAGAGCCTTTAATCACATTCTTTACCATTTGCAATCATAAAATAGTCTAATATCTTCATTTTTTCAACATACGTAGCTATTACCCTCGAAAACTAAAACTTTTGAAATAGGAAAAGAGCCTTTAATCACATTCTTTACCATTTGCAATCATAAAATAGTCTAATATCTTCATTTTTTCAACATACGTAGCTATTACCCTCGAAAACTAAAACTTTTGAAATAGGAAAAGAGCCTTTAATCACATTCTTTACCATTTGCAATCATAAAATAGTCTAATATCTTCATTTTTTCAACATACGTAGCTATTACCCTCGAAAACTAAAACTTTTGAAATAGGAAAAGAGCCTTTAATCACATTCTTTACCATTTGCAATCATAAAATAGTCTAATATCTTCATTTTTTCAACATACGTAGCTATTACCCTCGAAAACTAAAACTTTTGAAATAGGAAAAGAGCCTTTAATCACATTCTTTACCATGTGCAATCATAAAATAGTCTAATATCTTCATTTTTTCAACATACGTAGCTATTACCCTCGAAAACTAAAACTTTTGAAATAGGAAAAGAGCCTTTAATCACATTCTTTACCATTTGCAATCATAAAATAGTCTAATATCTTCATTTTTTCAACATACGTAGCTATTACCCTCGAAAACTAAAACTTTTGAAATAGGAAAAGAGCCTTTAATCACATTCTTTACCATTGCAATCATAAAATAGTCTAATATCTTCATTTTTTCAACATACGTAGCTATTACCCTCGAAAACTAAAACTTTTGAAATAGGAAAAGAGCCTTTAATCACATTCTTTACCATTGCAATCATAAAATAGTCTAATATCTTCATTTTTTCAACATACGTAGCTATTACCCTCGAAAACTAAAACTTTTGAAATAGGAAAAGAGCCTTTAATCACATTCTTTACCATTTGCAATCATAAAATAGTCTAATATCTTCATTTTTTCAACATACGTAGCTATTACCCTCGAAAACTAAAACTTTTGAAATAGGAAAAGAGCCTTTAATCACATTCTTTACCATTTGCAATCATAAAATAGTCTAATATCTTCATTTTTTCAACATACGTAGCTATTACCCTCGAAAACTAAAACTTTTGAATAGGAAAAGAGCCTTTAATCACATTCTTTACCATTTGCAATCATAAAATAGTCTAATATCTTCATTTTTTCAACATACGTAGCTATTACCCTCGAAAACTAAAACTTTTGAAATAGGAAAAGAGCCTTTAATCACATTCTTTACCATTTGCAATCATAAAATAGTCTAATATCTTCATTTTTTCAACATACGTAGCTATTACCCTCGAAAACTAAAACTTTTGAAATAGGAAAAGAGCCTTTAATCACATTCTTTACCATTTGCAATCATAAAATAGTCTAATATCTTCATTTTTTCAACATACGTAGCTATTACCCTCGAAAACTAAAACTTTTGAAATAGGAAAAGAGCCTTTAATCACATTCTTTACCATTTGCAATCATAAAATAGTCTAATATCTTCATTTTTTCAACATACGTAGCTATTACCCTCGAAAACTAAAACTTTTGAAATAGGAAAAGAGCCTTTAATCACATTCTTTACCATTTGCAATCATAAAATAGTCTAATATCTTCATTTTTTCAACATACGTAGCTATTACCCTCGAAAACTAAAACTTTTGAAATAGGAAAAGAGCCTTTAATCACATTCTTTACCATTTGCAATCATAAAATAGTCTAATATCTTCATTTTTTCAACATACGTAGCTATTACCCTCGAAAACTAAAACTTTTGAAATAGGAAAAGAGCCTTTAATCACATTCTTTACCATGTGCAATCATAAAATAGTCTAATATCTTCATTTTTTCAACATACGTAGCTATTACCCTCGAAAACTAAAACTTTTGAAATAGGAAAAGAGCCTTTAATCACATTCTTTACCATGTGCAATCATAAAATAGTCTAATATCTTCATTTTTTCAACATACGTAGCTATTACCCTCGAAAACTAAAACTTTTGAAATAGGAAAAGAGCCTTTAATCACATTCTTTACCATGTGCAATCATAAAATAGTCTAATATCTTCATTTTTTCAACATACGTAGCTATTACCCTCGAAAACTAAAACTTTTGAAATAGGAAAAGAGCCTTTAATCACATTCTTTACCATTTGCAATCATAAAATAGTCTAATATCTTCATTTTTTCAACATACGTAGCTATTACCCTCGAAAACTAAAACTTTTGAAATAGGAAAAGAGCCTTTAATCACATTCTTTACCATTTGCAATCATAAAATAGTCTAATATCTTCATTTTTTCAACATACGTAGCTATTACCCTCGAAAACTAAAACTTTTGACATAGGAAAAGAGCCTTTAATCACATTCTTTACCATTTGCAATCATAAAATAGTCTAATATCTTCATTTTTTCAACATACGTAGCTATTACCCTCGAAAACTAAAACTTTTGAAATAGGAAAAGAGCCTTTAATCACATTCTTTACCATTTGCAATCATAAAATAGTCTAATATCTTCATTTTTTCAACATACGTAGCTATTACCCTCGAAAACTAAAACTTTTGAAATAGGAAAAGAGCCTTTAATCACATTCTTTACCATTTGCAATCATAAAATAGTCTAATATCTTCATTTTTTCAACATACGTAGCTATTACCCTCGAAAACTAAAACTTTTGAAATAGGAAAAGAGCCTTTAATCACATTCTTTACCATTTGCAATCATAAAATAGTCTAATATCTTCATTTTTTCAACATACGTAGCTATTACCCTCGAAAACTAAAACTTTTGACATAGGAAAAGAGCCTTTAATCACATTCTTTACCATTGCAATCATAAAATAGTCTAATATCTTCATTTTTTCAACATACGTAGCTATTACCCTTGAAACTAAAACTTTTGAAATAGGAAAAGAGCCTTTAATCACATTCTTTACCATTTGCAATCATAAAATAGTCTAATATCTTCATTTTTTCAACATACGTAGCTATTACCCTCGAAAACTAAAACTTTTGAAATAGGAAAAGAGCCTTTAATCACATTCTTTACCATGTGCAATCATAAAATAGTCTAATATCTTCATTTTTTCAACATACGTAGCTATTACCCTCGAAAACTAAAACTTTTGAAATAGGAAAAGAGCCTTTAATCACATTCTTTACCATGTGCAATCATAAAATAGTCTAATATCTTCATTTTTTCAACATACGTAGCTATTACCCTCGAAAACTAAAACTTTTGAATAGGAAAAGAGCCTTTAATCACATTCTTTACCATGTGCAATCATAAAATAGTCTAATATCTTCATTTTTTCAACATACGTAGCTATTACCCTCGAAAACTAAAACTTTTGAAATAGGAAAAGAGCCTTTAATCACATTCTTTACCATGTGCAATCATAAAATAGTCTAATATCTTCATTTTTTCAACATACGTAGCTATTACCCTCGAAAACTAAAACTTTTGAAATAGGAAAAGAGCCTTTAATCACATTCTTTACCATTTGCAATCATAAAATAGTCTAATATCTTCATTTTTTCAACATACGTAGCTATTACCCTCGAAAACTAAAACTTTTGAAATAGGAAAAGAGCCTTTAATCACATTCTTTACCATTTGCAATCATAAAATAGTCTAATATCTTCATTTTTTCAACATACGTAGCTATTACCCTCGAAAACTAAAACTTTTGAAATAGGAAAAGAGCCTTTAATCACATTCTTTACCATTTGCAATCATAAAATAGTCTAATATCTTCATTTTTTCAACATACGTAGCTATTACCCTCGAAAACTAAAACTTTTGAAATAGGAAAAGAGCCTTTAATCACATTCTTTACCATTTGCAATCATAAAATAGTCTAATATCTTCATTTTTTCAACATACGTAGCTATTACCCTCGAAAACTAAAACTTTTGAAATAGGAAAAGAGCCTTTAATCACATTCTTTACCATTTGCAATCATAAAATAGTCTAATATCTTCATTTTTTCAACATACGTAGCTATTACCCTCGAAAACTAAAACTTTTGAAATAGGAAAAGAGCCTTTAATCACATTCTTTACCATTGCAATCATAAAATAGTCTAATATCTTCATTTTTTCAACATACGTAGCTATTACCCTCGAAAACTAAAACTTTTGAAATAGGAAAAGAGCCTTTAATCACATTCTTTACCATTTGCAATCATAAAATAGTCTAATATCTTCATTTTTTCAACATACGTAGCTATTACCCTCGAAAACTAAAACTTTTGAAATAGGAAAAGAGCCTTTAATCACATTCTTTACCATTGCAATCATAAAATAGTCTAATATCTTCATTTTTTCAACATACGTAGCTATTACCCTCGAAAACTAAAACTTTTGAAATAGGAAAAGAGCCTTTAATCACATTCTTTACCATTTGCAATCATAAAATAGTCTAATATCTTCATTTTTTCAACATACGTAGCTATTACCCTCGAAAACTAAAACTTTTGAAATAGGAAAAGAGCCTTTAATCACATTCTTTACCATTTGCAATCATAAAATAGTCTAATATCTTCATTTTTTCAACATACGTAGCTATTACCCTCGAAAACTAAAACTTTTGAAATAGGAAAAGAGCCTTTAATCACATTCTTTACCATGTGCAATCATAAAATAGTCTAATATCTTCATTTTTTCAACATACGTAGCTATTACCCTCGAAAACTAAAACTTTTGAAATAGGAAAAGAGCCTTTAATCACATTCTTTACCATTTGCAATCATAAAATAGTCTAATATCTTCATTTTTTCAACATACGTAGCTATTACCCTCGAAAACTAAAACTTTTGAAATAGGAAAAGAGCCTTTAATCACATTCTTTACCATGTGCAATCATAAAATAGTCTAATATCTTCATTTTTTCAACATACGTAGCTATTACCCTCGAAAACTAAAACTTTTGAAATAGGAAAAGAGCCTTTAATCACATTCTTTACCATTTGCAATCATAAAATAGTCTAATATCTTCATTTTTTCAACATACGTAGCTATTACCCTCGAAAACTAAAACTTTTGAAATAGGAAAAGAGCCTTTAATCACATTCTTTACCATTTGCAATCATAAAATAGTCTAATATCTTCATTTTTTCAACATACGTAGCTATTACCCTCGAAAACTAAAACTTTTGAAATAGGAAAAGAGCCTTTAATCACATTCTTTACCATTTGCAATCATAAAATAGTCTAATATCTTCATTTTTTCAACATACGTAGCTATTACCCTCGAAAACTAAAACTTTTGAAATAGGAAAAGAGCCTTTAATCACATTCTTTACCATTTGCAATCATAAAATAGTCTAATATCTTCATTTTTTCAACATACGTAGCTATTACCCTCGAAAACTAAAACTTTTGAAATAGGAAAAGAGCCTTTAATCACATTCTTTACCATTTGCAATCATAAAATAGTCTAATATCTTCATTTTTTCAACATACGTAGCTATTACCCTCGAAAACTAAAACTTTTGACATAGGAAAAGAGCCTTTAATCACATTCTTTACCATTTGCAATCATAAAATAGTCTAATATCTTCATTTTTTCAACATACGTAGCTATTACCCTCGAAAACTAAAACTTTTGAAATAGGAAAAGAGCCTTTAATCACATTCTTTACCATTTGCAATCATAAAATAGTCTAATATCTTCATTTTTTCAACATACGTAGCTATTACCCTCGAAAACTAAAACTTTTGAAATAGGAAAAGAGCCTTTAATCACATTCTTTACCATTTGCAATCATAAAATAGTCTAATATCTTCATTTTTTCAACATACGTAGCTATTACCCTCGAAAACTAAAACTTTTGAAATAGGAAAAGAGCCTTTAATCACATTCTTTACCATGTGCAATCATAAAATAGTCTAATATCTTCATTTTTTCAACATACGTAGCTATTACCCTCGAAAACTAAAACTTTTGAAATAGGAAAAGAGCCTTTAATCACATTCTTTACCATGTGCAATCATAAAATAGTCTAATATCTTCATTTTTTCAACATACGTAGCTATTACCCTCGAAAACTAAAACTTTTGAAATAGGAAAAGAGCCTTTAATCACATTCTTTACCATGTGCAATCATAAAATAGTCTAATATCTTCATTTTTTCAACATACGTAGCTATTACCCTCGAAAACTAAAACTTTTGAAATAGGAAAAGAGCCTTTAATCACATTCTTTACCATTTGCAATCATAAAATAGTCTAATATCTTCATTTTTTCAACATACGTAGCTATTACCCTCGAAAACTAAAACTTTTGAAATAGGAAAAGAGCCTTTAATCACATTCTTTACCATTTGCAATCATAAAATAGTCTAATATCTTCATTTTTTCAACATACGTAGCTATTACCCTCGAAAACTAAAACTTTTGAAATAGGAAAAGAGCCTTTAATCACATTCTTTACCATTTGCAATCATAAAATAGTCTAATATCTTCATTTTTTCAACATACGTAGCTATTACCCTCGAAAACTAAAACTTTTGAAATAGGAAAAGAGCCTTTAATCACATTCTTTACCATTTGCAATCATAAAATAGTCTAATATCTTCATTTTTTCAACATACGTAGCTATTACCCTCGAAAACTAAAACTTTTGACATAGGAAAAGAGCCTTTAATCACATTCTTTACCATTTGCAATCATAAAATAGTCTAATATCTTCATTTTTTCAACATACGTAGCTATTACCCTCGAAAACTAAAACTTTTGAAATAGGAAAAGAGCCTTTAATCACATTCTTTACCATTTGCAATCATAAAATAGTCTAATATCTTCATTTTTTCAACATACGTAGCTATTACCCTCGAAAACTAAAACTTTTGAAATAGGAAAAGAGCCTTTAATCACATTCTTTACCATGTGCAATCATAAAATAGTCTAATATCTTCATTTTTTCAACATACGTAGCTATTACCCTCGAAAACTAAAACTTTTGAAATAGGAAAAGAGCCTTTAATCACATTCTTTACCATTTGCAATCATAAAATAGTCTAATATCTTCATTTTTTCAACATACGTAGCTATTACCCTCGAAAACTAAAACTTTTGAAATAGGAAAAGAGCCTTTAATCACATTCTTTACCATGTGCAATCATAAAATAGTCTAATATCTTCATTTTTTCAACATACGTAGCTATTACCCTCGAAAACTAAAACTTTTGAAATAGGAAAAGAGCCTTTAATCACATTCTTTACCATGTGCAATCATAAAATAGTCTAATATCTTCATTTTTTCAACATACGTAGCTATTACCCTCGAAAACTAAAACTTTTGAAATAGGAAAAGAGCCTTTAATCACATTCTTTACCATGTGCAATCATAAAATAGTCTAATATCTTCATTTTTTCAACATACGTAGCTATTACCCTCGAAAACTAAAACTTTTGAAATAGGAAAAGAGCCTTTAATCACATTCTTTACCATTTGCAATCATAAAATAGTCTAATATCTTCATTTTTTCAACATACGTAGCTATTACCCTCGAAAACTAAAACTTTTGAATAGGAAAAGAGCCTTTAATCACATTCTTTACCATTTGCAATCATAAAATAGTCTAATATCTTCATTTTTTCAACATACGTAGCTATTACCCTCGAAAACTAAAACTTTTGACATAGGAAAAGAGCCTTTAATCACATTCTTTACCATTTGCAATCATAAAATAGTCTAATATCTTCATTTTTTCAACATACGTAGCTATTACCCTCGAAAACTAAAACTTTTGAAATAGGAAAAGAGCCTTTAATCACATTCTTTACCATTTGCAATCATAAAATAGTCTAATATCTTCATTTTTTCAACATACGTAGCTATTACCCTCGAAAACTAAAACTTTTGAAATAGGAAAAGAGCCTTTAATCACATTCTTTACCATTTGCAATCATAAAATAGTCTAATATCTTCATTTTTTCAACATACGTAGCTATTACCCTCGAAAACTAAAACTTTTGAAATAGGAAAAGAGCCTTTAATCACATTCTTTACCATTTGCAATCATAAAATAGTCTAATATCTTCATTTTTTCAACATACGTAGCTATTACCCTCGAAAACTAAAACTTTTGACATAGGAAAAGAGCCTTTAATCACATTCTTTACCATTTGCAATCATAAAATAGTCTAATATCTTCATTTTTTCAACATACGTAGCTATTACCCTTGAAAACTAAAACTTTTGAAATAGGAAAAGAGCCTTTAATCACATTCTTTACCATTTGCAATCATAAAATAGTCTAATATCTTCATTTTTTCAACATACGTAGCTATTACCCTCGAAAACTAAAACTTTTGAAATAGGAAAAGAGCCTTTAATCACATTCTTTACCATGTGCAATCATAAAATAGTCTAATATCTTCATTTTTTCAACATACGTAGCTATTACCCTCGAAAACTAAAACTTTTGAAATAGGAAAAGAGCCTTTAATCACATTCTTTACCATGTGCAATCATAAAATAGTCTAATATCTTCATTTTTTCAACATACGTAGCTATTACCCTCGAAAACTAAAACTTTTGAATAGGAAAAGAGCCTTTAATCACATTCTTTACCATTTGCAATCATAAAATAGTCTAATATCTTCATTTTTTCAACATACGTAGCTATTACCCTCGAAAACTAAAACTTTTGAAATAGGAAAAGAGCCTTTAATCACATTCTTTACCATGTGCAATCATAAAATAGTCTAATATCTTCATTTTTTCAACATACGTAGCTATTACCCTCGAAAACTAAAACTTTTGAAATAGGAAAAGAGCCTTTAATCACATTCTTTACCATTTGCAATCATAAAATAGTCTAATATCTTCATTTTTTCAACATACGTAGCTATTACCCTCGAAAACTAAAACTTTTGAAATAGGAAAAGAGCCTTTAATCACATTCTTTACCATTTGCAATCATAAAATAGTCTAATATCTTCATTTTTTCAACATACGTAGCTATTACCCTCGAAAACTAAAACTTTTGAAATAGGAAAAGAGCCTTTAATCACATTCTTTACCATTTGCAATCATAAAATAGTCTAATATCTTCATTTTTTCAACATACGTAGCTATTACCCTCGAAAACTAAAACTTTTGAAATAGGAAAAGAGCCTTTAATCACATTCTTTACCATTTGCAATCATAAAATAGTCTAATATCTTCATTTTTTCAACATACGTAGCTATTACCCTCGAAAACTAAAACTTTTGAATAGGAAAAGAGCCTTTAATCACATTCTTTACCATTTGCAATCATAAAATAGTCTAATATCTTCATTTTTTCAACATACGTAGCTATTACCCTCGAAAACTAAAACTTTTGAAATAGGAAAAGAGCCTTTAATCACATTCTTTACCATTTGCAATCATAAAATAGTCTAATATCTTCATTTTTTCAACATACGTAGCTATTACCCTCGAAAACTAAAACTTTTGAAATAGGAAAAGAGCCTTTAATCACATTCTTTACCATTTGCAATCATAAAATAGTCTAATATCTTCATTTTTTCAACATACGTAGCTATTACCCTCGAAAACTAAAACTTTTGAAATAGGAAAAGAGCCTTTAATCACATTCTTTACCATTTGCAATCATAAAATAGTCTAATATCTTCATTTTTTCAACATACGTAGCTATTACCCTCGAAAACTAAAACTTTTGAAATAGGAAAAGAGCCTTTAATCACATTCTTTACCATTTGCAATCATAAAATAGTCTAATATCTTCATTTTTTCAACATACGTAGCTATTACCCTCGAAAACTAAAACTTTTGAATAGGAAAAGAGCCTTTAATCACATTCTTTACCATGTGCAATCATAAAATAGTCTAATATCTTCATTTTTTCAACATACGTAGCTATTACCCTCGAAAACTAAAACTTTTGAAATAGGAAAAGAGCCTTTAATCACATTCTTTACCATGTGCAATCATAAAATAGTCTAATATCTTCATTTTTTCAACATACGTAGCTATTACCCTCGAAAACTAAAACTTTTGAAATAGGAAAAGAGCCTTTAATCACATTCTTTACCATTTGCAATCATAAAATAGTCTAATATCTTCATTTTTTCAACATACGTAGCTATTACCCTCGAAAACTAAAACTTTTGAAATAGGAAAAGAGCCTTTAATCACATTCTTTACCATGTGCAATCATAAAATAGTCTAATATCTTCATTTTTTCAACATACGTAGCTATTACCCTCGAAAACTAAAACTTTTGAAATAGGAAAAGAGCCTTTAATCACATTCTTTACCATTTGCAATCATAAAATAGTCTAATATCTTCATTTTTTCAACATACGTAGCTATTACCCTCGAAAACTAAAACTTTTGACATAGGAAAAGAGCCTTTAATCACATTCTTTACCATTTGCAATCATAAAATAGTCTAATATCTTCATTTTTTCAACATACGTAGCTATTACCCTCGAAAACTAAAACTTTTGAATAGGAAAAGAGCCTTTAATCACATTCTTTACCATTTGCAATCATAAAATAGTCTAATATCTTCATTTTTTCAACATACGTAGCTATTACCCTCGAAAACTAAAACTTTTGAAATAGGAAAAGAGCCTTTAATCACATTCTTTACCATTTGCAATCATAAAATAGTCTAATATCTTCATTTTTTCAACATACGTAGCTATTACCCTCGAAAACTAAAACTTTTGAAATAGGAAAAGAGCCTTTAATCACATTCTTTACCATTTGCAATCATAAAATAGTCTAATATCTTCATTTTTTCAACATACGTAGCTATTACCCTCGAAAACTAAAACTTTTGAATAGGAAAAGAGCCTTTAATCACATTCTTTACCATTTGCAATCATAAAATAGTCTAATATCTTCATTTTTTCAACATACGTAGCTATTACCCTCGAAAACTAAAACTTTTGAAATAGGAAAAGAGCCTTTAATCACATTCTTTACCATGTGCAATCATAAAATAGTCTAATATCTTCATTTTTTCAACATACGTAGCTATTACCCTCGAAAACTAAAACTTTTGAAATAGGAAAAGAGCCTTTAATCACATTCTTTACCATTTGCAATCATAAAATAGTCTAATATCTTCATTTTTTCAACATACGTAGCTATTACCCTCGAAAACTAAAACTTTTGAAATAGGAAAAGAGCCTTTAATCACATTCTTTACCATGTGCAATCATAAAATAGTCTAATATCTTCATTTTTTCAACATACGTAGCTATTACCCTCGAAAACTAAAACTTTTGAAATAGGAAAAGAGCCTTTAATCACATTCTTTACCATTTGCAATCATAAAATAGTCTAATATCTTCATTTTTTCAACATACGTAGCTATTACCCTCGAAAACTAAAACTTTTGAAATAGGAAAAGAGCCTTTAATCACATTCTTTACCATGTGCAATCATAAAATAGTCTAATATCTTCATTTTTTCAACATACGTAGCTATTACCCTCGAAAACTAAAACTTTTGAAATAGGAAAAGAGCCTTTAATCACATTCTTTACCATTGCAATCATAAAATAGTCTAATATCTTCATTTTTTCAACATACGTAGCTATTACCCTCGAAAACTAAAACTTTTGAAATAGGAAAAGAGCCTTTAATCACATTCTTTACCATTTGCAATCATAAAATAGTCTAATATCTTCATTTTTTCAACATACGTAGCTATTACCCTCGAAAACTAAAACTTTTGAATAGGAAAAGAGCCTTTAATCACATTCTTTACCATTTGCAATCATAAAATAGTCTAATATCTTCATTTTTTCAACATACGTAGCTATTACCCTCGAAAACTAAAACTTTTGACATAGGAAAAGAGCCTTTAATCACATTCTTTACCATTTGCAATCATAAAATAGTCTAATATCTTCATTTTTTCAACATACGTAGCTATTACCCTCGAAAACTAAAACTTTTGAATAGGAAAAGAGCCTTTAATCACATTCTTTACCATTTGCAATCATAAAATAGTCTAATATCTTCATTTTTTCAACATACGTAGCTATTACCCTCGAAAACTAAAACTTTTGAAATAGGAAAAGAGCCTTTAATCACATTCTTTACCATGTGCAATCATAAAATAGTCTAATATCTTCATTTTTTCAACATACGTAGCTATTACCCTCGAAAACTAAAACTTTTGAAATAGGAAAAGAGCCTTTAATCACATTCTTTACCATGTGCAATCATAAAATAGTCTAATATCTTCATTTTTTCAACATACGTAGCTATTACCCTCGAAAACTAAAACTTTTGAAATAGGAAAAGAGCCTTTAATCACATTCTTTACCATTTGCAATCATAAAATAGTCTAATATCTTCATTTTTTCAACATACGTAGCTATTACCCTCGAAAACTAAAACTTTTGAAATAGGAAAAGAGCCTTTAATCACATTCTTTACCATGTGCAATCATAAAATAGTCTAATATCTTCATTTTTTCAACATACGTAGCTATTACCCTCGAAAACTAAAACTTTTGAAATAGGAAAAGAGCCTTTAATCACATTCTTTACCATGTGCAATCATAAAATAGTCTAATATCTTCATTTTTTCAACATACGTAGCTATTACCCTCGAAAACTAAAACTTTTGAAATAGGAAAAGAGCCTTTAATCACATTCTTTACCATTTGCAATCATAAAATAGTCTAATATCTTCATTTTTTCAACATACGTAGCTATTACCCTCGAAAACTAAAACTTTTGAATAGGAAAAGAGCCTTTAATCACATTCTTTACCATGTGCAATCATAAAATAGTCTAATATCTTCATTTTTTCAACATACGTAGCTATTACCCTCGAAAACTAAAACTTTTGAAATAGGAAAAGAGCCTTTAATCACATTCTTTACCATTTGCAATCATAAAATAGTCTAATATCTTCATTTTTTCAACATACGTAGCTATTACCCTCGAAAACTAAAACTTTTGACATAGGAAAAGAGCCTTTAATCACATTCTTTACCATTTGCAATCATAAAATAGTCTAATATCTTCATTTTTTCAACATACGTAGCTATTACCCTCGAAAACTAAAACTTTTGAAATAGGAAAAGAGCCTTTAATCACATTCTTTACCATTTGCAATCATAAAATAGTCTAATATCTTCATTTTTTCAACATACGTAGCTATTACCCTCGAAAACTAAAACTTTTGAAATAGGAAAAGAGCCTTTAATCACATTCTTTACCATGTGCAATCATAAAATAGTCTAATATCTTCATTTTTTCAACATACGTAGCTATTACCCTCGAAAACTAAAACTTTTGAAATAGGAAAAGAGCCTTTAATCACATTCTTTACCATTGCAATCATAAAATAGTCTAATATCTTCATTTTTTCAACATACGTAGCTATTACCCTCGAAAACTAAAACTTTTGAAATAGGAAAAGAGCCTTTAATCACATTCTTTACCATTTGCAATCATAAAATAGTCTAATATCTTCATTTTTTCAACATACGTAGCTATTACCCTCGAAAACTAAAACTTTTGAAATAGGAAAAGAGCCTTTAATCACATTCTTTACCATTTGCAATCATAAAATAGTCTAATATCTTCATTTTTTCAACATACGTAGCTATTACCCTCGAAAACTAAAACTTTTGAATAGGAAAAGAGCCTTTAATCACATTCTTTACCATGTGCAATCATAAAATAGTCTAATATCTTCATTTTTTCAACATACGTAGCTATTACCCTCGAAAACTAAAACTTTTGAAATAGGAAAAGAGCCTTTAATCACATTCTTTACCATTTGCAATCATAAAATAGTCTAATATCTTCATTTTTTCAACATACGTAGCTATTACCCTCGAAAACTAAAACTTTTGAAATAGGAAAAGAGCCTTTAATCACATTCTTTACCATTTGCAATCATAAAATAGTCTAATATCTTCATTTTTTCAACATACGTAGCTATTACCCTCGAAAACTAAAACTTTTGAAATAGGAAAAGAGCCTTTAATCACATTCTTTACCATGTGCAATCATAAAATAGTCTAATATCTTCATTTTTTCAACATACGTAGCTATTACCCTCGAAAACTAAAACTTTTGAAATAGGAAAAGAGCCTTTAATCACATTCTTTACCATTTGCAATCATAAAATAGTCTAATATCTTCATTTTTTCAACATACGTAGCTATTACCCTCGAAAACTAAAACTTTTGACATAGGAAAAGAGCCTTTAATCACATTCTTTACCATTTGCAATCATAAAATAGTCTAATATCTTCATTTTTTCAACATACGTAGCTATTACCCTCGAAAACTAAAACTTTTGAAATAGGAAAAGAGCCTTTAATCACATTCTTTACCATTTGCAATCATAAAATAGTCTAATATCTTCATTTTTTCAACATACGTAGCTATTACCCTCGAAAACTAAAACTTTTGAAATAGGAAAAGAGCCTTTAATCACATTCTTTACCATTTGCAATCATAAAATAGTCTAATATCTTCATTTTTTCAACATACGTAGCTATTACCCTCGAAAACTAAAACTTTTGACATAGGAAAAGAGCCTTTAATCACATTCTTTACCATTTGCAATCATAAAATAGTCTAATATCTTCATTTTTTCAACATACGTAGCTATTACCCTCGAAAACTAAAACTTTTGAAATAGGAAAAGAGCCTTTAATCACATTCTTTACCATTTGCAATCATAAAATAGTCTAATATCTTCATTTTTTCAACATACGTAGCTATTACCCTCGAAAACTAAAACTTTTGAAATAGGAAAAGAGCCTTTAATCACATTCTTTACCATTTGCAATCATAAAATAGTCTAATATCTTCATTTTTTCAACATACGTAGCTATTACCCTCGAAAACTAAAACTTTTGAAATAGGAAAAGAGCCTTTAATCACATTCTTTACCATGTGCAATCATAAAATAGTCTAATATCTTCATTTTTTCAACATACGTAGCTATTACCCTCGAAAACTAAAACTTTTGAAATAGGAAAAGAGCCTTTAATCACATTCTTTACCATTTGCAATCATAAAATAGTCTAATATCTTCATTTTTTCAACATACGTAGCTATTACCCTCGAAAACTAAAACTTTTGAATAGGAAAAGAGCCTTTAATCACATTCTTTACCATGTGCAATCATAAAATAGTCTAATATCTTCATTTTTTCAACATACGTAGCTATTACCCTCGAAAACTAAAACTTTTGAATAGGAAAAGAGCCTTTAATCACATTCTTTACCATTTGCAATCATAAAATAGTCTAATATCTTCATTTTTTCAACATACGTAGCTATTACCCTCGAAAACTAAAACTTTTGAAATAGGAAAAGAGCCTTTAATCACATTCTTTACCATTTGCAATCATAAAATAGTCTAATATCTTCATTTTTTCAACATACGTAGCTATTACCCTCGAAAACTAAAACTTTTGAAATAGGAAAAGAGCCTTTAATCACATTCTTTACCATTTGCAATCATAAAATAGTCTAATATCTTCATTTTTTCAACATACGTAGCTATTACCCTCGAAAACTAAAACTTTTGAAATAGGAAAAGAGCCTTTAATCACATTCTTTACCATTTGCAATCATAAAATAGTCTAATATCTTCATTTTTTCAACATACGTAGCTATTACCCTCGAAAACTAAAACTTTTGAAAGGAAAAGAGCCTTTAATCACATTCTTTACCATGTGCAATCATAAAATAGTCTAATATCTTCATTTTTTCAACATACGTAGCTATTACCCTCGAAAACTAAAACTTTTGACATAGGAAAAGAGCCTTTAATCACATTCTTTACCATTTGCAATCATAAAATAGTCTAATATCTTCATTTTTTCAACATACGTAGCTATTACCCTCGAAAACTAAAACTTTTGAAATAGGAAAAGAGCCTTTAATCACATTCTTTACCATGTGCAATCATAAAATAGTCTAATATCTTCATTTTTTCAACATACGTAGCTATTACCCTCGAAAACTAAAACTTTTGAAATAGGAAAAGAGCCTTTAATCACATTCTTTACCATTTGCAATCATAAAATAGTCTAATATCTTCATTTTTTCAACATACGTAGCTATTACCCTCGAAAACTAAAACTTTTGAAATAGGAAAAGAGCCTTTAATCACATTCTTTACCATTTGCAATCATAAAATAGTCTAATATCTTCATTTTTTCAACATACGTAGCTATTACCCTCGAAAACTAAAACTTTTGAAATAGGAAAAGAGCCTTTAATCACATTCTTTACCATGTGCAATCATAAAATAGTCTAATATCTTCATTTTTTCAACATACGTAGCTATTACCCTCGAAAACTAAAACTTTTGAAATAGGAAAAGAGCCTTTAATCACATTCTTTACCATGTGCAATCATAAAATAGTCTAATATCTTCATTTTTTCAACATACGTAGCTATTACCCTCGAAAACTAAAACTTTTGAAATAGGAAAAGAGCCTTTAATCACATTCTTTACCATTTGCAATCATAAAATAGTCTAATATCTTCATTTTTTCAACATACGTAGCTATTACCCTCGAAAACTAAAACTTTTGAATAGGAAAAGAGCCTTTAATCACATTCTTTACCATTTGCAATCATAAAATAGTCTAATATCTTCATTTTTTCAACATACGTAGCTATTACCCTCGAAAACTAAAACTTTTGAAATAGGAAAAGAGCCTTTAATCACATTCTTTACCATGTGCAATCATAAAATAGTCTAATATCTTCATTTTTTCAACATACGTAGCTATTACCCTCGAAAACTAAAACTTTTGAAATAGGAAAAGAGCCTTTAATCACATTCTTTACCATTGCAATCATAAAATAGTCTAATATCTTCATTTTTTCAACATACGTAGCTATTACCCTCGAAAACTAAAACTTTTGAAATAGGAAAAGAGCCTTTAATCACATTCTTTACCATTTGCAATCATAAAATAGTCTAATATCTTCATTTTTTCAACATACGTAGCTATTACCCTCGAAAACTAAAACTTTTGACATAGGAAAAGAGCCTTTAATCACATTCTTTACCATGTGCAATCATAAAATAGTCTAATATCTTCATTTTTTCAACATACGTAGCTATTACCCTCGAAAACTAAAACTTTTGAAAGGAAAAGAGCCTTTAATCACATTCTTTACCATTTGCAATCATAAAATAGTCTAATATCTTCATTTTTTCAACATACGTAGCTATTACCCTCGAAAACTAAAACTTTTGAAATAGGAAAAGAGCCTTTAATCACATTCTTTACCATGTGCAATCATAAAATTGTCTAATATCTTCATTTTTTCAACATACGTAGCTATTACCCTCGAAAACTAAAACTTTTGAAATAGGAAAAGAGCCTTTAATCACATTCTTTACCATGTTGCAATCATAAAATAGTCTAATATCTTCATTTTTTCAACATACGTAGCTATTACCCTCGAAAACTAAAACTTTTGAAATAGGAAAAGAGCCTTTAATCACATTCTTTACCATTTGCAATCATAAAATAGTCTAATATCTTCATTTTTTCAACATACGTAGCTATTACCCTCGAAAACTAAAACTTTTGAAATAGGAAAAGAGCCTTTAATCACATTCTTTACCATTTGCAATCATAAAATAGTCTAATATCTTCATTTTTTCAACATACGTAGCTATTACCCTCGAAAACTAAAACTTTTGAAATAGGAAAAGAGCCTTTAATCACATTCTTTACCATGTGCAATCATAAAATAGTCTAATATCTTCATTTTTTCAACATACGTAGCTATTACCCTCGAAAACTAAAACTTTTGAAATAGGAAAAGAGCCTTTAATCACATTCTTTACCATGTGCAATCATAAAATAGTCTAATATCTTCATTTTTTCAACATACGTAGCTATTACCCTCGAAAACTAAAACTTTTGAAATAGGAAAAGAGCCTTTAATCACATTCTTTACCATTGCAATCATAAAATAGTCTAATATCTTCATTTTTTCAACATACGTAGCTATTACCCTCGAAAACTAAAACTTTTGACATAGGAAAAGAGCCTTTAATCACATTCTTTACCATGTGCAATCATAAAATAGTCTAATATCTTCATTTTTTCAACATACGTAGCTATTACCCTCGAAAACTAAAACTTTTGAAATAGGAAAAGAGCCTTTAATCACATTCTTTACCATGTGCAATCATAAAATAGTCTAATATCTTCATTTTTTCAACATACGTAGCTATTACCCTCGAAAACTAAAACTTTTGAAATAGGAAAAGAGCCTTTAATCACATTCTTTACCATTTGCAATCATAAAATAGTCTAATATCTTCATTTTTTCAACATACGTAGCTATTACCCTCGAAAACTAAAACTTTTGAATAGGAAAAGAGCCTTTAATCACATTCTTTACCATGTGCAATCATAAAATAGTCTAATATCTTCATTTTTTCAACATACGTAGCTATTACCCTCGAAAACTAAAACTTTTGAAATAGGAAAAGAGCCTTTAATCACATTCTTTACCATGTGCAATCATAAAATAGTCTAATATCTTCATTTTTTCAACATACGTAGCTATTACCCTCGAAAACTAAAACTTTTGACATAGGAAAAGAGCCTTTAATCACATTCTTTACCATTTGCAATCATAAAATAGTCTAATATCTTCATTTTTTCAACATACGTAGCTATTACCCTCGAAAACTAAAACTTTTGAAATAGGAAAAGAGCCTTTAATCACATTCTTTACCATTGCAATCATAA
Source organism: Artemia franciscana (assembly GCF_032884065.1). Lineage (NCBI taxonomy): Eukaryota > Metazoa > Arthropoda > Branchiopoda > Anostraca > Artemiidae > Artemia > Artemia franciscana. Next base: position 19,132 of record NW_027064243.1, read on the forward strand.
AATAGTCTAATATCTTCATTTTTTCAACATACGTAGCTATTACCCTCGAAAACTAAAACTTTTGAAATAGGAAAAGAGCCTTTAATCACATTCTTTACCATGTTGCAATCATAAAATAGTCTAATATCTTCATTTTTTCAACATACGTAGCTATTACCCTCGAAAACTAAAACTTTTGAAATAGGAAAAGAGCCTTTAATCACATTCTTTACCATGTGCAATCATAAAATAGTCTAATATCTTCATTTTTTCAACATACGTAGCTATTACCCTCGAAAACTAAAACTTTTGAAATAGGAAAAGAGCCTTTAATCACATTCTTTACCATTTGCAATCATAAAATAGTCTAATATCTTCATTTTTTCAACATACGTAGCTATTACCCTCGAAAACTAAAACTTTTGAAATAGGAAAAGAGCCTTTAATCACATTCTTTACCATGTGCAATCATAAAATAGTCTAATATCTTCATTTTTTCAACATACGTAGCTATTACCCTCGAAAACTAAAACTTTTGAAATAGGAAAAGAGCCTTTAATCACATTCTTTACCATGTGCAATCATAAAATAGTCTAATATCTTCATTTTTTCAACATACGTAGCTATTACCCTCGAAAACTAAAACTTTTGAAATAGGAAAAGAGCCTTTAATCACATTCTTTACCATTTGCAATCATAAAATAGTCTAATATCTTCATTTTTTCAACATACGTAGCTATTACCCTCGAAAACTAAAACTTTTGAAATAGGAAAAGAGCCTTTAATCACATTCTTTACCATGTGCAATCATAAAATAGTCTAATATCTTCATTTTTTCAACATACGTAGCTATTACCCTCGAAAACTAAAACTTTTGAAATAGGAAAAGAGCCTTTAATCACATTCTTTACCATTTGCAATCATAAAATAGTCTAATATCTTCATTTTTTCAACATACGTAGCTATTACCCTCGAAAACTAAAACTTTTGAAATAGGAAAAGAGCCTTTAATCACATTCTTTACCATGTGCAATCATAAAATAGTCTAATATCTTCATTTTTTCAACATACGTAGCTATTACCCTCGAAAACTAAAACTTTTGAATAGGAAAAGAGCCTTTAATCACATTCTTTACCATTGCAATCATAAAATAGTCTAATATCTTCATTTTTTCAACATACGTAGCTATTACCCTCGAAAACTAAAACTTTTGAAATAGGAAAAGAGCCTTTAATCACATTCTTTACCATTTGCAATCATAAAATAGTCTAATATCTTCATTTTTTCAACATACGTAGCTATTACCCTCGAAAACTAAAACTTTTGACATAGGAAAAGAGCCTTTAATCACATTCTTTACCATTTGCAATCATAAAATAGTCTAATATCTTCATTTTTTCAACATACGTAGCTATTACCCTCGAAAACTAAAACTTTTGAAATAGGAAAAGAGCCTTTAATCACATTCTTTACCATGTGCAATCATAAAATAGTCTAATATCTTCATTTTTTCAACATACGTAGCTATTACCCTCGAAAACTAAAACTTTTGAAATAGGAAAAGAGCCTTTAATCACATTCTTTACCATGTGCAATCATAAAATAGTCTAATATCTTCATTTTTTCAACATACGTAGCTATTACCCTCGAAAACTAAAACTTTTGAAATAGGAAAAGAGCCTTTAATCACATTCTTTACCATGTGCAATCATAAAATAGTCTAATATCTTCATTTTTTCAACATACGTAGCTATTACCCTCGAAAACTAAAACTTTTGAAATAGGAAAAGAGCCTTTAATCACATTCTTTACCATTTGCAATCATAAAATAGTCTAATATCTTCATTTTTTCAACATACGTAGCTATTACCCTCGAAAACTAAAACTTTTGACAATAGGAAAAGAGCCTTTAATCACATTCTTTACCATGTGCAATCATAAAATAGTCTAATATCTTCATTTTTTCAACATACGTAGCTATTACCCTCGAAAACTAAAACTTTTGAAATAGGAAAAGAGCCTTTAATCACATTCTTTACCATTTGCAATCATAAAATAGTCTAATATCTTCATTTTTTCAACATACGTAGCTATTACCCTCGAAAACTAAAACTTTTGAAATAGGAAAAGAGCCTTTAATCACATTCTTTACCATTTGCAATCATAAAATAGTCTAATATCTTCATTTTTTCAACATACGTAGCTATTACCCTCGAAAACTAAAACTTTTGAAATAGGAAAAGAGCCTTTAATCACATTCTTTACCATGTGCAATCATAAAATAGTCTAATATCTTCATTTTTTCAACATACGTAGCTATTACCCTCGAAAACTAAAACTTTTGAATAGGAAAAGAGCCTTTAATCACATTCTTTACCATTGCAATCATAAAATAGTCTAATATCTTCATTTTTTCAACATACGTAGCTATTACCCTCGAAAACTAAAACTTTTGAAATAGGAAAAGAGCCTTTAATCACATTCTTTACCATGTGCAATCATAAAATAGTCTAATATCTTCATTTTTTCAACATACGTAGCTATTACCCTCGAAAACTAAAACTTTTGAATAGGAAAAGAGCCTTTAATCACATTCTTTACCATTTGCAATCATAAAATAGTCTAATATCTTCATTTTTTCAACATACGTAGCTATTACCCTCGAAAACTAAAACTTTTGAAATAGGAAAAGAGCCTTTAATCACATTCTTTACCATTTGCAATCATAAAATAGTCTAATATCTTCATTTTTTCAACATACGTAGCTATTACCCTCGAAAACTAAAACTTTTGACATAGGAAAAGAGCCTTTAATCACATTCTTTACCATTTGCAATCATAAAATAGTCTAATATCTTCATTTTTTCAACATACGTAGCTATTACCCTCGAAAACTAAAACTTTTGACATAGGAAAAGAGCCTTTAATCACATTCTTTACCATGTGCAATCATAAAATAGTCTAATATCTTCATTTTTTCAACATACGTAGCTATTACCCTCGAAAACTAAAACTTTTGAAATAGGAAAAGAGCCTTTAATCACATTCTTTACCATGTGCAATCATAAAATAGTCTAATATCTTCATTTTTTCAACATACGTAGCTATTACCCTCGAAAACTAAAACTTTTGAAATAGGAAAAGAGCCTTTAATCACATTCTTTACCATTGCAATCATAAAATAGTCTAATATCTTCATTTTTTCAACATACGTAGCTATTACCCTCGAAAACTAAAACTTTTGAAATAGGAAAAGAGCCTTTAATCACATTCTTTACCATGTGCAATCATAAAATAGTCTAATATCTTCATTTTTTCAACATACGTAGCTATTACCCTCGAAAACTAAAACTTTTGAAATAGGAAAAGAGCCTTTAATCACATTCTTTACCATTTGCAATCATAAAATAGTCTAATATCTTCATTTTTTCAACATACGTAGCTATTACCCTCGAAAACTAAAACTTTTGACATAGGAAAAGAGCCTTTAATCACATTCTTTACCATGTGCAATCATAAAATAGTCTAATATCTTCATTTTTTCAACATACGTAGCTATTACCCTCGAAAACTAAAACTTTTGAAATAGGAAAAGAGCCTTTAATCACATTCTTTACCATGTGCAATCATAAAATAGTCTAATATCTTCATTTTTTCAACATACGTAGCTATTACCCTCGAAAACTAAAACTTTTGACATAGGAAAAGAGCCTTTAATCACATTCTTTACCATGTGCAATCATAAAATAGTCTAATATCTTCATTTTTTCAACATACGTAGCTATTACCCTCGAAAACTAAAACTTTTGACATAGGAAAAGAGCCTTTAATCACATTCTTTACCATGTGCAATCATAAAATAGTCTAATATCTTCATTTTTTCAACATACGTAGCTATTACCCTCGAAAACTAAAACTTTTGAAATAGGAAAAGAGCCTTTAATCACATTCTTTACCATGTGCAATCATAAAATAGTCTAATATCTTCATTTTTTCAACATACGTAGCTATTACCCTCGAAAACTAAAACTTTTGACATAGGAAAAGAGCCTTTAATCACATTCTTTACCATTGCAATCATAAAATGTCTAATATCTTCATTTTTTCAACATACAGCTATTACCCTCGAAAACTAAAACTTTTGAAATAGGAAAAGAGCCTTTAATCACATTCTTTACCATTTGCAATCATAAAATAGTCTAATATCTTCATTTTTTCAACATACGTAGCTATTACCCTCGAAAACTAAAACTTTTGACATAGGAAAAGAGCCTTTAATCACATTCTTTACCATTTGCAATCATAAAATAGTCTAATATCTTCATTTTTTCAACATACGTAGCTATTACCCTCGAAAACTAAAACTTTTGACATAGGAAAAGAGCCTTTAATCACATTCTTTACCATGTGCAATCATAAAATAGTCTAATATCTTCATTTTTTCAACATACGTAGCTATTACCCTCGAAAACTAAAACTTTTGAAATAGGAAAAGAGCCTTTAATCACATTCTTTACCATTTGCAATCATAAAATAGTCTAATATCTTCATTTTTTCAACATACGTAGCTATTACCCTCGAAAACTAAAACTTTTGAAATAGGAAAAGAGCCTTTAATCACATTCTTTACCATTTGCAATCATAAAATTGTCTAATATCTTCATTTTTTCAACATACGTAGCTATTACCCTCGAAAACTAAAACTTTTGAAATAGGAAAAGAGCCTTTAATCACATTCTTTACCATGTGCAATCATAAAATAGTCTAATATCTTCATTTTTTCAACATACGTAGCTATTACCCTCGAAAACTAAAACTTTTGAAATAGGAAAAGAGCCTTTAATCACATTCTTTACCATTTGCAATCATAAAATAGTCTAATATCTTCATTTTTTCAACATACGTAGCTATTACCCTCGAAAACTAAAACTTTTGACATAGGAAAAGAGCCTTTAATCACATTCTTTACCATGTGCAATCATAAAATAGTCTAATATCTTCATTTTTTCAACATACGTAGCTATTACCCTCGAAAACTAAAACTTTTGAATAGGAAAAGAGCCTTTAATCACATTCTTTACCATGTGCAATCATAAAATAGTCTAATATCTTCATTTTTTCAACATACGTAGCTATTACCCTCGAAAACTAAAACTTTTGAAATAGGAAAAGAGCCTTTAATCACATTCTTTACCATTTGCAATCATAAAATAGTCTAATATCTTCATTTTTTTCAACATACGTAGCTATTACCCTCGAAAACTAAAACTTTTGACATAGGAAAAGAGCCTTTAATCACATTCTTTACCATGTGCAATCATAAAATAGTCTAATATCTTCATTTTTTCAACATACGTAGCTATTACCCTCGAAAACTAAAACTTTTGAAATAGGAAAAGAGCCTTTAATCACATTCTTTACCATGTGCAATCATAAAATAGTCTAATATCTTCATTTTTTCAACATACGTAGCTATTACCCTCGAAAACTAAAACTTTTGAAATAGGAAAAGAGCCTTTAATCACATTCTTTACCATTGCAATCATAAAATAGTCTAATATCTTCATTTTTTCAACATACGTAGCTATTACCCTCGAAAACTAAAACTTTTGACATAGGAAAAGAGCCTTTAATCACATTCTTTACCATTTGCAATCATAAAATAGTCTAATATCTTCATTTTTTCAACATACGTAGCTATTACCCTCGAAAACTAAAACTTTTGAAATAGGAAAAGAGCCTTTAATCACATTCTTTACCATTTGCAATCATAAAATAGTCTAATATCTTCATTTTTTCAACATACGTAGCTATTACCCTCGAAAACTAAAACTTTTGAAATAGGAAAAGAGCCTTTAATCACATTCTTTACCATTTGCAATCATAAAATAGTCTAATATCTTCATTTTTTCAACATACGTAGCTATTACCCTCGAAAACTAAAACTTTTGAAATAGGAAAAGAGCCTTTAATCACATTCTTTACCATTTGCAATCATAAAATAGTCTAATATCTTCATTTTTTCAACATACGTAGCTATTACCCTCGAAAACTAAAACTTTTGAAATAGGAAAAGAGCCTTTAATCACATTCTTTACCATTTGCAATCATAAAATTGTCTAATATCTTCATTTTTTCAACATACGTAGCTATTACCCTCGAAAACTAAAACTTTTGAAATAGGAAAAGAGCCTTTAATCACATTCTTTACCATGTGCAATCATAAAATAGTCTAATATCTTCATTTTTTCAACATACGTAGCTATTACCCTCGAAAACTAAAACTTTTGAAATAGGAAAAGAGCCTTTAATCACATTCTTTACCATGTGCAATCATAAAATAGTCTAATATCTTCATTTTTCAACATACGTAGCTATTACCCTCGAAAACTAAAACTTTTGAAATAGGAAAAGAGCCTTTAATCACATTCTTTACCATGTTGCAATCATAAAATAGTCTAATATCTTCATTTTTTCAACATACGTAGCTATTACCCTCGAAAACTAAAACTTTTGACATAGGAAAAGAGCCTTTAATCACATTCTTTACCATTTGCAATCATAAAATAGTCTAATATCTTCATTTTTTCAACATACGTAGCTATTACCCTCGAAAACTAAAACTTTTGAAATAGGAAAAGAGCCTTTAATCACATTCTTTACCATTTGCAATCATAAAATAGTCTAATATCTTCATTTTTTCAACATACGTAGCTATTACCCTCGAAAACTAAAACTTTTGACATAGGAAAAGAGCCTTTAATCACATTCTTTACCATGTGCAATCATAAAATAGTCTAATATCTTCATTTTTTCAACATACGTAGCTATTACCCTCGAAAACTAAAACTTTTGAAATAGGAAAAGAGCCTTTAATCACATTCTTTACCATGTGCAATCATAAAATAGTCTAATATCTTCATTTTTTCAACATACGTAGCTATTACCCTCGAAAACTAAAACTTTTGAAATAGGAAAAGAGCCTTTAATCACATTCTTTACCATGTGCAATCATAAAATAGTCTAATATCTTCATTTTTTCAACATACGTAGCTATTACCCTCGAAAACTAAAACTTTTGACATAGGAAAAGAGCCTTTAATCACATTCTTTACCATGTGCAATCATAAAATAGTCTAATATCTTCATTTTTTCAACATACGTAGCTATTACCCTCGAAAACTAAAACTTTTGACAAATAGGAAAAGAGCCTTTAATCACATTCTTTACCATGTGCAATCATAAAATAGTCTAATATCTTCATTTTTTCAACATACGTAGCTATTACCCTCGAAAACTAAAACTTTTGAAATAGGAAAAGAGCCTTTAATCACATTCTTTACCATTTGCAATCATAAAATAGTCTAATATCTTCATTTTTTCAACATACGTAGCTATTACCCTCGAAAACTAAAACTTTTGAAATAGGAAAAGAGCCTTTAATCACATTCTTTACCATTGCAATCATAAAATAGTCTAATATCTTCATTTTTTTCAACATACGTAGCTATTACCCTCGAAAACTAAAATTTTGACATAGGAAAAGAGCCTTTAATCACATTCTTTATGTGCAATCATAAAATTGCCTAATATCTTCATTTTTTCAACATACGTAGCTATTACCCTCGAAAACTAAACCTTTTGAAATAGGAAAAGAGCCTTTAATCACATTCTTTACCATGTGCAATCATAAAATTGTCTAATATCTTCATTTTTTCAACATACGTAGCTATTACCCTCGAAAACTAAAACTTTTGAAATAGGAAAAGAGCCTTTAATCACATTCTTTACCATTTGCAATCATAAAATAGTCTAATATTTTCATTTTTTCCACAGACATAGCTATTACCCTCGAAAACTAAAACTTTTGACATAGTAAAAGAGCCTTTAATCACATTCTTTACGATTTGCAATCATAAAATAGTCTAATATCTTCATTTTTCAACATACGTAGCTATTACCCTCGAAAACTAAAACTTTTGAAATAGGAAAAGAGCCTTTAATCACATTCTTTACCATTTGCAATCATAAAATAGTCTAATATCTTCATTTTTTCAACATACGTAGCTATTACCCTCAAAAACTAAAACTTTTGAATTAGGAAAAGAGCCTTTAATCACATTCTTTACCATGTGCAATCATAAAATAGTCTAATATCTTCATTTTTTCAACATACGTAGCTATTACCCTCGAAAAC
>NW_027064244.1:0-25409 GCF_032884065.1 Artemia franciscana
TTTCAAAAGTTTTAGTTTTCGGGGGTAATAGCTACGTCCGTGGAAAAAATGAAGATATAGACTATTTTATGATTGCGCATGGTAAAGAATGTGATTAAACGCTCTTTTCCTATTTCAAAAGTTTTAGTTTTCGGGGGTAATAGCTATGTCTGTGGAAAAAATGAAGATATTAGATTATTTTATGATTGCGCCTGGTAAAGAATGTGATTAAACGCTCTTTTCCTATTTCAAAAGTTTTAGTTTTCGGGGGTAATAGCTACGTCCGTGGAAAAAATGAAGATATTAGACTATTTTATGATTGCGCATGGTAAAGAATGTGATTAAAGGCTCTTTTCCTATTTCAAAAGTCTTAGTTTTCGAGGGTAATAGCTATGTCTGTGGAAAAAATGAAGATATTAGACTATTTTATGATTGCGCATGGTAAAGAATGTGATTAAACGCTCTTTTCCTATTTCAAAAGGCTTAGTTTTCGAGGGTAATAGCTATGTCTGTGGAAAAAATGAAGATATTAGACTATTTTATGATTGCACATGGTAATGAATGTGATTAAAGGCTCTTTTCCTATTTCAAAAGTTTTATTTTTCGGGGGTAATAGCTACGTCCGTGTAAAAAAATGAAGATATTAGACTATTTTATGATTGCACATGGTATATTATGTGATTAAACAATCTTTTCCTATTTCAAAAGTTTTAGTTTTCGGGGGTAATAGCTACGTCTGTGGAAAAAATGAAGATATTAGACTATTTTATGATTGCACATGGTAAGGAATGTGATTAAACGCTCTTTTCCTATTTCAAAAGTTTTAGTTTTCGAGGGTAATAGCTATGTCTGTGGAAAAAATGAAGATATTAGACTATTTTATGATTGCGTATGGTAAAGAATGTGATTAAAGGCTCTTTTCCTATTTCAAAAGTTTTAGTTTTTGGGGGTAATAGCTACGTCTGTGGAAAAAATGAAGATATTAGACTATTTTATGATTGCGCATGGTAAAGAATGTGATTAAAGGCTCTTTTCCTATTTCAAAAGTCTTAGTTTTCGAGGGTAATAGCTATGTCTGTGGAAAAAATGAAGATATTAGACTATTTTATGATTGCACATGGTAAAGAATGTGATTAAAGGCTCTTTTCCTATTTCAAAAGTTTTAGTTTTTGGGGGTAATAGCTACGTCTGTGGAAAAAATGAAGATATTAGACTATTTTATGATTGCGCATGGTAAAGAATGTGATTAAACGCTCTTTTCCTATTTCTAAAGTTTTAGTTTTCGGGGGTAATAGCTACGTCCGTGGAAAAAATGAAGATATTAGACTATTTTATGATTGACATGGTAAAGAATGTGATTAAAGGCTCTTTTCCTATTTCAAAAGTTTTAGTTTTCGAGGGTAATAGCTATGTCTGTGGAAAAAATGAAGATATTAGACTATTTTATGATTGCGCATGGTAAAGAATGTGATTAAACGCTCTTTTCCTATTTCAAAAGTTTTTAGTTTTCGGGGGTAATAGCTACGTCTGTGGAAAAAATGAAGATATTAGACTATTTTATGATTGCATATGGTAAAGAATGTGATTAAAGGCTCTTTTCCTATTTCAAAAGTTTTAGTTTTCGGGGGTAATAGCTACGTCCGTGGAAAAAATGAAGATATTAGACTATTTTATGATTGCACATGGTAAAGAATGTGATTAAAGGCTCTTTTCCTATTTCAAAAGTTTTAGTTTTCGGGGGTAATAGCTATGTCTGTGGAAAAAATGAAGATATTAGACTATTTTATGATTGCGCATGGTAAAGAATGTGATTAAAGGCTCTTTTCCTATTTCAAAAGTTTTATTTTTCGGGGGTAATAGCTACGTCCGTGGAAAAAATGAAGATATTAGACTATTTTATGATTGCGCATGGTAAAGAATGTGATTAAACGCTCTTTTCCTATTTCAAAAGTTTTAGTTTTCGGGGGTAATAGCTACGTCTGTGGAAAAAATGAAGATATTAGACTATTTTATGATTGCGCATGGTAAAGAATGTGATTAAACGCTCTTTTCCTATTTCAAAAGTTTTAGTTTTCGGGGGTAATAGCTACGTCCGTGGAAAAAATGAAGATATTAGACTATTTTATGATTGCACATGGTAAAGAATGTGATTAAAGGCTCTTTTCCTATTTCAAAAGTTTTAGTTTTCGAGGGTAATAGCTATGTCTGTGGAAAAAATGAAGATATTAGACTATTTTATGATTGCGCATGGTAAAGAATGTGATTAAACGCTCTTTTCCTATTTCAAAAGTTTTAGTTTTCGGGGTAATAGCTATGTCTGTGGAAAAAATGAAGATATTAGACTATTTTATGATTGCACATGGTAAAGAATGTGATTAAAGGCTCTTTTCCTATTTCAAAAGTTTTAGTTTTCGGGGTAATAGCTAGTCTGTGGAAAAAATGAAGATATTAGACTATTTTATGATTGCACATGGTAAAGAATGTGATTAAACGCGCTTTTCCTATTTCAAAAGTATATCTCATGGTAATGAATGTGATTAAAGGCTCTTTTCTTATTTCAAAAGTTGTATTTTTCGGGGGTAATAGCTACGTCCGTGGAAAAAAATGAAGATATTAGACTATTTTATGATTGCACATGGTATATTATGTGATTAAACGCTCTTTTCCTATTTCAAAAGTTTTAGTTTTCGGGGGTAATAGCTACGTCTGTGGAAAAAATGAAGATATTAGACTATTTTATGATTGCGCATGGTAAAGAATGTGATTAAAGGCTCTTTTCCTATTTCAAAAGTTTTAGTTTTCGAGGGTAATAGCTATGTCTGTGGAAAAAATGAAGATATTAGACTATTTTATGATTGCGCATGGTAAAGAATGTGATTAAACGCTCTTTTCCTATTTCAAAAGTTTTAGTTTTCGAGGGTAATAGCTAAGTCTGTCGAAAAAAATGAAGATATTAGACTATTTTATGGTTGCACATGGTAAAGCATGTGATTAAAGGCTCTTTTCCTATTTCAAAAGTCTTAGTTTTTGAGGGTAATAGCTATGTCTGTGGAAAAAATGAAGATATTAGACTATTTTATGATTGCGCATGGTAAAGAATGTGATTAAATGCTCTTTTTCTATTTCAAAAGTTTTAGTTTTTGGGGGTAATAGCTACGTTCGCGGAAAAAATGAAGATATTAGATTATTTTATGATTGCACATGGTAAAGAATGTGATTAAACACTCTTTTCCTATTTGAAAAGTTTGAGTTTTCGGGGGTAATAGCTACGTCCGTGGAAAAAATGAAGATATTAGACTATTTTATGATTGCACATGGAAAAGAATGTGATTAAAGGCTCTTTTCCTACTTCAAAAGTTTTAGGTTTTGGGGGGTAATAGCTACGTCCTTGGAAAAAATGAAGATATTAGACTATTTTATGATTGCACATGGTAAAGAATCTGATTGAAGGCTCTTTTCCTATTTCAAAAGTTTTAGTTTTCGAGGGTAATAGCTATGTCTGTGGAAAAAATGAAGGTATTAGACTATTTTATGATTGCACATGGTAAAGAATGTGATTAAAGGCTCTTTTCCTATTTCAAAAGTTTTAGTTTTCGAGGGTAATAGCTACGTCTGTGGAAAAAAAGAAGATATTAGACTATTTTATGATTGCGGTAAAGAATGTGAATACTGAGTTTTCGGGGGTAATAGCTACGTCCGTGGAAAAAATGAAGATATTAGACTATTTTATGATTGCACATGGTAAAGAATGTGATTAAAGCTCTTTTCCTATTTCAAAAGTTTTAGTTTTCGGGGGTAATAGCTACGTCTTGGAAAAAATGAAGATATTAGACTATTTTATGATTGCACATGGTAAAGAATGTGATTAAAGGCTCTTTTCCTATTTCAAAAGTTTTAGTTTTCGAGGGTAATAGCTATGTCTGTGGAAAAAATGAAGATATTAGACTATTTTATGATTGCACATGGTAAAGAATGTGATTAAAGGCTCTTTTCCTATTTCAAAAGTTTTAGTTTTCGGGGTAATAGCTTACGTCGTGGAAAAAATGAAGATATTAGACTATTTTATGATTGCATGGTAAAGAATGTGATTAAAGGCTCTTTTCCTATTTCAAAAGTTTTAGTTTTCGAGGTAATAGCTATGTTGTGGAAAAAATGAAGATATTAGACTATTTTATGATTGCACATGGTAAAGAATGTGATTAAACGCTCTTTTCCTATTTCAAAAGTTTTAGTTTTCGGGGGTAATAGCTAGTCCGTGGAAAAAATGAAGATATTAGACTATTTTATGATTGCACATGGTAAAGAATGTGATTAAAGGCTCTTTTCCTATTTCAAAAGTTTTAGTTTTCGGGGGTAATAGCTACGTCCTTGGAAAAAATGAAGATATTAGACTATTTTATGATTGCACATGGTAAAGAATGTGATTAAAGGCTCTTTTCCTATTTCAAAAGTTTAGTTTTCGAGGGTAATAGCTATGTCTGGGAAAAAATGAAGATATTAGACTATTTTATGATTGCCATGGTAAAGAATGTGATTAAAGGCTCTTTTCCTATTTCAAAAGTTTAGTTTTCGGAGGGTAATAGCTACGTCTGTGAAAAAATGAAGATATTAGACTATTTTATGATTGCACATGGTAAAGAATGTGATTAAACGCTCTTTTCCTATTTCAAAAGTTTTAGTTTTCGAGGGTAATAGCTATCTCTGTGGAAAAAATGAAGATATTAGACTATTTTATGATTGCATATGGTAAAGAATGTGATTAAAGGCTCTTTTCCTATTTCCAAAATTTTAGTTTTCGAGGGTAATAGCTATGTCTGTGGAAAAAATGAAGATATTAGACTATTTTATGATTGCGCATGGTAAAGAATGTGATTAAACGCTCTTTTCCTATTTCAAAAGTTTAGTTTTCGGGGGTAATAGCTACGTCTGTGGAAAAAATGAAGATATTAGACTATTTTATGATTGCAATGGTAAAGAATGTGATTAAAGGCTCTTTTCCTATTTCAAAAGTTTTAGTTTTCGGGGGTAATAGCTACGTCTGGGGAAAAAATGAAGATATTAGACTATTTTATGATTGCACATGGTAAATAATCTGATTAAACGCTCTTTTCCTATTTCAAAAGTTTTAGTTTTCGGGGGGCTACGTCCTGTGGAAAAAATGAAGATATTAGACTATTTTATGATTGCGCATGGTAAAGAATGTGATTAAAGGCTCTTTTCCTATTTCAAAAGTTTTAGTTTTCGGGGTAATAGCTACGTCTGTGGAAAAAATGAAGATATTAGACTATTTTATGATTGCGCATGGTAAAGAATGTGATTAAACGCTCTTTTCCTATTTCAAAAGTTTTAGTTTTCGGGGGTAATAGCTACTTCCGTGGAAAAAATGAAGATATTAGACTATTTTATGATTGCACATGGTAAAGAATGTGATTAAACGCTCTTTTCCTATTTCAAAAGTTTTAGTTTTCGGGGTAATAGCTACGTCCGTGGAAAAAATGAAGATATTAGACTATTTTATGATTGCGCATGGTAAAGAATGTGATTAAACGCTCTTTTCCTATTTCAAAAGTTTTAGTTTTCGGGGGTAATAGCTATGTCTGTGGAAAAAATGAAGATATTAGACTATTTTATGATTGCATGGTAAAGAATGTGATTAAACGCTCTTTTCCTATTTCAAAAGTTTTAGTTTTCGAGGGTAATTGCTATGTCTGTGGAAAAAATGAAGATATTAGACTATTTTATGATTGCACATGGTAAAGAATGTGATTAAAGGCTCTTTTCCTATGTCAAAAATTTTAGTTTTCGAGGGTAATAACTTCGTCCGTGGAAAAAATGAAGATATTAGACTATTTTATGATTGCACATGGTAAAGAATGTGATTAAAGCTCTTTTCCTATTTCAAAAGTTTTAGTTTTCGAGGGCAATAGCTATGTCTGTGGAAAAAATGAAGATATTAGACTATTTTATGATTGCACATGGTAAAGAATGTGATTAAACGCTCTTTTCCTATTTCAAAAGTTTTAGTTTTCGAGGGTAATAGCTACGTCTGTGGAAAAAATGAAGATATTAGACTATTTTATGATTGCACATGGTAAAGAATGTGATTAAAGGCTCTTTTCCTATTTCAAAAGTTTTAGTTTTCGAGGGTAATAGCTATGTCTGTGGAAAAAATGAAGATATTAGACTATTTTATGATTGCGCATGGTAAAGAATGTGATTAAACGCTCTTTTCCTATTTCAAAAGTTTTAGTTTTCGGGGGTAATAGCTACGTCCGGAAAAAATGAAGATATTAGACTATTTTATGATTGCACATGGTAAAGAATGTGATTAAACTCTTTTCCTATTTCAAAAGTTTTAGTTTTCGGGGGTAATAGCTACGTCTGTGGAAAAAATGAAGATATTAGACTATTTTATGATTGCGCATGGTAAAGAATGTGATTAAAGGCTCTTTTCCTATTTCAAAAGTTTTAGTTTTCGGGGGTAATAGCTACGTCCTTGGAAAAAATGAAGATATTAGACTATTTTATGATTGCACATGGTAAAGAATGTGATTAAAGGCTCTTTTCCTATTTCAAAAGTTTTAGTTTTCGGGGTAATAGCTATGTCTGTGGAAAAAATGAAGATATTAGACTATTTTATGATTGCACATGGTAAAGAATGTGATTAAAGGCTCTTTTCCTATTTCAAAAGTTTTAGTTTTCGAGGGTAATAGCTACCTCTGTGGAAAAAATGAAGATATTAGACTATTTTATGATTGCACATGGTAAAGAATGTGATTAAAGGCTCTTTTCCTATTTCAAAAGTTTTAGTTTTCGAGGGTAATTGCTATGTCCGTGGAAAAAATGAAGATATTAGACTATTTTATGATTGCGGGAATGTGATTAAAGGCTCTTTTCCTACTTTTAGTTTTCGGGGGTAATAGCTACGTCCGTGGAAAAAATGAAGATATTAGACTATTTTATGATTGCACATGGAAAGAATGTGATTAAAGGCTCTTTTCCTACTTCAAAAGTTTTAGTTTTCGGGGGGTAATAGCTACATCCTTGGAAAAAATGAAGATATTAGACTATTTTATGATTGCACATGGTAAAGAATGTGATTAAGGCTCTTTTCCTATTTCAAAAGTTTTAGTTTTCGGGGTAATAGCTATGTCTGTGGAAAAAATGAAGATATTAGACTATTTTATGATTGCAATGGTAAAGAATGTGATTAAAGGCTCTTTTCCTATTTCAAAAGTTTTAGTTTTCGGGGGGTAATAGCTTACGTGCGTGGAAAAAATGAAGATATTAGACTATTTTATGATTGAACATGGTAAAGAATGTGATTAAAGGCTCTTTTCCTATTTCAAAAGTTTTAGTTTTCGATGGTAATAGCTATGTATGTGGAAAAAATGAAGATATTAGACTATTTTATGATTGCACATGGTAAAGAATGTGATTAAACGCTCTTTTCCTATTTCAAAAGTTTTAGTTTTCGGGGGTAATAGCTAGTCCGTGGAAAAAATGAAGATATTAGACTATTTTATGATTGCATATGGTAAAGAATGTGATTAAAGGCTCTTTTCCTATTTCAAAAGTTTTAGTTTTCGGGGGTAATAGCTACGTCCTTGGAAAAAATGAAGATATTAGACTATTTTATGATTGCACATGGTAAAGAATGTGATTAAAGGCTCTTTTCCTATTTCAAAAGTCTTAGTTTTCGAGGGTAATAGCTATGTCTGCGGAAAAAATGAAGATATTAGACTATTTTATGATTGCGCATGGTAAAGAATGTGATTAAACGCTCTTTTCCTATTTCAAAAGTTTTAGTTTTTGAGGGTAATAGCTATGTCTGTGGAAAAAATGAAGATATTAGACTATTTTATGATTGCACATGGTAAAGAATGTGATTAAAGGCTCTTTTCCTATTTCAAAAGTTTTAGTTTTCGAGGGTAATAGCTATGTCTGTGGAAAAAATGAAGATATTAGACTATTTTATGATTGCACATGGTAAAGAATGTGATTAAAGGCTCTTTTCCTATTTCAAAAGTTTTAGTTTTCGGGGGTAATAGCTACGTCCGTGGAAAAAATGAAGATATTAGACTATTTTATGATTACACATGGTAAAGAATGTGATTAAACACTCTTTTCCTATTTCAAAAGTTTTAGTTTTCGAGGGTAATAGCTATGTCTGTGGAAAAATGAAGATATTAGACTATTTTATGATTGCGCATGGTAAAGAATGTGATTAAACGCTCTTTTCCTATTTCAAAAGTTTGAGTTTTCGGAGGTAATAGCTACGTCCGTGGAAAAAATGTAGATATTAGACTATTTTATGATTGCACATGGAAAAGAATGTGATTAAAGGCTCTTTTCCTATTTCAAAAGTTAGTTTTCGAGGGTAATAGCTCTCTCTGTGGAAAAAATGAAGATATTAGACTATTTTATGATAGCACATGGTAAAGAATGTGATTAAAGGCTCTTTTCCTATTTCAAAAGTTTTAGTTTTCGAGGGTAATAGCTATGTCTGTGGAAAAAATGAAGATATTAGACTATTTTATGATTGCGCATGGTAAAGAATGTGATTAAACGCTCTTTTCCTATTTCAAAAGTTTGAGTTTTCGGGGGTAATAGCTAAGTCCGTGGAAAAAAATGAAGATGTTAGACTATTTTATGATTGCACATGGTAAAGAATGTGATTAAAGGCTCTTTTCCTATTTCAAAAGTTAGTTTTCGAGGGTAATAGCTATGTCTGTGGAAAAAATGAAGATATTAGACTATTTTATGATTGCGCATGGTAAAGAATGTAATTAAACGCTCTTTTCCTATTTCAAAAGTTTTATTTTTCGGGGGGCTACGTCTTGGAAAAAATGAAATATTAGACTATTTTATGATTGCGCATGGTAAAGAATGTGATTAAACGCTCTTTTCCTATTTCAAAAGTTTTAGTTTTCAGGGGTAATAGTTATGTCTGTGGAAAAAAGAAGATATTAGACTATTTTATGATTGCGCATGGTAAAGAATGTGATTAAACGCTCTTTTCCTATTTCAAAAGTTTTAGTTTTCGGGGGTAATAGCTACTTCCGTGGAAAAAATGAAGATATTAGACTATTTTATGATTGCACATGGTAAAGAATGTGATTAAACGCTCTTTTCCTATTTCAAAAGTTTTAGTTTTCGGGGGTAATAGCTACGTCTGTGGAAAAAATGAACGATATTAGTATTTTATGATTGCGCATGGTAAAGAATGTGATTAAACGCTCTTTTCCTATTTCAAAAGTTTTGTTTTCGGGGTAATAGCTACGTCTGTGGAAAAAATGAAGATATTAGACTATTTTATGATTAGGCATGGTAAAGAATGTGATTAAACGCTCTTTTCCTATTTCAGAAGTTTAGTTTTCGAGGGTAATAGCTCTGTCTGTGGAAAAAATGAAGATATTAGACTATTTTATGATTGCACATGGTAAAGAATGTGATTAAAGGCTCTTTTCCTATTTCAAAAGTTTTAGTTTCAGGGGTAATAGCTACGTCCGTGGAAAAAATGAAGATATTAGACTATTTTATGATTGCACATGGTAAAGAATGTGATTAAAAGCTCTTTTCCTATTTCAAAAGTTTTAGTTTCGAGGGGTAATAGCTATGTCTGTGGAAAAAATGAAGATATTAGACTATTTTATGATTGCGCATGGTAAAGAATGTGATTAAACACTCTTTTCCTATTTCAAAAGTCTTAGTTTTCGAGGTTAATAGCTATGTCTGTGGAAAAAAATGAAGATATTAGACTATTTTATGATTGCATGGTAAAGAATGTGATTAAAGGCTCTTTTCCTATTTCAAAAGTTTTAGTTTTCGGGGGAATAGCTACGTCTGTGGAAAAATGAAGATATTAGACTATTTTATGATTACGCATGGTAAAGAATGTGATTAATCGCTCTTTTCCTATTTCAAAAGTTTTAGTTTTCGGGGTAATAGCATACCTCCGTGGAAAAAATGAAGATATTAGACTATTTTATGATTGCACATGGTAAAGAATGTGATTAAAGGCTCTTTTCCTATTTCAAAAGTTTTAGTTTTCGAGGGTAATAGCTACGTCTGTGGAAAAAATGAAGATATTAGACTATTTTATGATTGCACATGGTAAAGAATGTGATTAAACGCTCTTTTCCTATTTCAAAAGTTTTAGTTTTAGGGGTAATAGCTACGCCCATGGAAAAAATGAAGATATTAGACTATTTTATGATTGCATATGGTAAAGAATGTGATTAAAGCTCTTTTCCTATTTCAAAAGTTTTAGTTTTCGGGGGTAATAGCTACGTCCGTGGAAAAAATGAAGATATTAGACTATTTTATGATTGCATGGTAAAGAATGTGATTAAACGCTCTTTTCCTATTTCAAAAGTTTTAGGTTTCGGGGGTAATAGCTACGTCCGTGGAAAAAATGAAGATATTAGACTATTTTATGATTGCGCATGGTAAAGAATGTGATTAAAGCTCTTTTCCTATTTCAAAAGTTTTAGTTTTCGGGGGGTAATAGCTGTCTGTGGAAAAAATGAAGATATTAGACTATTTTATGATTGCGCATGGTAAAGAATGTGATTAAACGCTCTTTTCCTATTTCAAAAGTTTTAGTTTTCGGGGTAATAGCTACGTCCGTGGAAAAAATGAAGATATTAGACTATTTTATGATTGCAATTGGTAAAGAATGTGATTAAACGCTCTTTTCCTATTTCAAAAGTTTTAGTTTTCGGGGGTAATAGCTATGTCTGTGGAAAAAATGAAGATATTAGACTATTTTATGATTGCACATGGTAAAGAATGTGATTAAAGGCTCTTTTCCTATTTCAAAAGTTTTAGTTTTCGGGGTAATAGCTACGTCTGTGGAAAAAATGAAGATATTAGACTATTTTTGATTGCACATGGTAAAGAATGTGATTAAAGGCTCTTTTCCTATTTCAAAAGTTTTAGTTTTCGAGGGTAATAGCTATGTCTGTGGAAAAAATGAAGATATTAGACTATTTTATGATTGCGCATGGTAAAGAATGTGATTAAAGGCTCTTTTCCTATTTCAAAAGTTTTAGTTTTTGGGGGTAATAGCTACGTCTGTGGAAAAAATGAAGATATTAGACTATTTTATGATTGCACATGGTAAAGAATGTGATTAAAGGCTCTTTTCCTATTTCAAAAGTTTTAGTTTTCGAGGGTAATAGCTATGTCTGTGGAAAAAATGAAGATATTAGACTATTTTATGATTGCACATGGTAAAGAATGTGATTAAACGCTCTTTTCCTATTTCAAAAGTTTTAGTTTTTGGGGGTAATAGCTACTTCCGTGGAAAAAATGAAGATATTAGACTATTTTATGATTGCACATGGTAAAGAATGTGATTAAACGCTCTTTTCCTATTTCAAAAGTTTTAGTTTTCGGGGGTAATAGCTACGTCTTTGGAAAAAATGAAGATATTAGACTATTTTATGATTGCGCATGGTAAAGAATGTGATTAAACGCTCTTTTCCTATTTCAAAAGTTTTAGTTTTCGAGGGTAATAGCTACGTTGTGGAAAAAATGAAGATATTAGACTATTTTATGATTGCGCATGGTAAAGAATGTGATTAAACGCTCTTTTCCTATTTCAAAAGTTTTAGTTTTCGGGGGTAATAGCTACGTCCGTGGAAAAAATGAAGATATTAGACTATTTTATGATTGCGCATGGTAAAGAATGTGATTAAACGCTCTTTTCCTATTTCAAAAGTTTTAGTTTTCGGGGGTAATAGCTACGTCTGTGGAAAAAATGAAGATATTAGACTATTTTATGATTCGCATGGTAAAGAATGTGATTAAAGGCTCTTTTCCTATTTCAAAAGTTTTAGTTTTCGAGGGTAATAGCTATGTCTGTGGAAAAAATGAAGATATTAGACTATTTTATGATTGCGCATGGTAAAGAATGTGATTAAACGCTCTTTTCCTATTTCAAAAGTTTAGTTTTCGGGGTAATAGCTACGTCTGTGGAAAAAATGAAGATATTAGACTATTTTATGATTGCACATGGTAAAGAATGTGATTAAAGGCTCTTTTCCTATTTCAAAAGTTTTAGTTTTCGGGGGTAATAGCTACGTCTGTGGAAAAAATGAAGATATTAGACTATTTTATGATTGCGCATGGTAAAGAATGTGATTAAACGCTCTTTTCCTATTTCAAAAGTTTTAGTTTTCGGGGTAATAGCTACGTTCTGTGGAAAAAATGAAGATATTAGACTATTTTATGATTGCGCATGGTAAAGAATGTGATTAAACGCTCTTTTCCTATTTCAAAAGTTTTAGTTTTCGGGGGTAATAGCTACGTCTGTGGAAAAAATGAAGATATTAGACTATTTTATGATTGCACATGGTAAAGAATGTGATTAAACGCTCTTTTCCTATTTCAAAAGTTTTAGTTTTCGGGGTAATAGCTACGTCTGTGGAAAAAATGAAGATATTAGACTATTTTATGATTTCGCATGGTAAAGAATGTGATTAAACGCTCTTTTCCTATTTCAAAAGTTTTAGTTTTCGGGGGTAATAGCTATGTCTGTGGAAAAAATGAAGATATTAGACTATTTTATGATTGCGCATGGTAAAGAATGTGATTAAACGCTCTTTTCCTATTTCAAAAGTTTTAGTTTTCGAGGGTAATAGATACGTCCGTGGAAAAAATGAAGATATTAGACTATTTTATGATTGCACATGGTAAAGAATGTGATTAAAGGCTCTTTTCCTATTTCAAAAGTTTTAGTTTTCGGGGTAATAGCTACGTCTGTGGAAAAAAAAGACGATATTAGTCAATTTTATGATTGCGCATGGTAAAGAATGTGATTAAACGCTCTTTTCCTATTTCAAAAGTTTTGTTTTTCGGGGGTAATAGCTATGTCTGTGGAAAAAATGAAGATATTAGACTATTTTATGATTGTGCATGGTAAAGAATGTGATTAAACGCTCTTTTCCTATTTCAAAAGTTTTAGTTTCGGGGGTAATAGCTACGTCTGTGGAAAAAATGAAGATATTAGACTATTTTATGATTGCGCATGGTAAAGAATGTGATTAAACGCTCTTTTCCTATTTCAAAAGTCTTAGTTTTCGAGGGTAATAGCTCTGTCTGTGGAAAAAATGAAGATATTAGACTATTTTATGATTGCACATGGTAAAGAATGTGATTAAAGGCTCTTTTCCTATTTCAAAAGTTTTAGTTTTTCGGGGGTAATAGCTACGTCCGTGGAAAAAATGAAGATATTAGACTATTTTATGATTGCACATGGTAAAGAATGTGATTAAACGCTCTTTTCCTATTTCAAAAGTTTTAGTTTTCGGGGGTAATAGCTACGTCTGTGGAAAAAATGAAGATATTAGACTATTTTATGATTGCGCATGGTAAAGAATGTGATTAAACGCTCTTTTCCTATTTCAAAAGTTTTAGTTTTCGGGGGTAATAGCTACATGTCTGTGGAAAAAATGAAATATTAGACTATTTTATGATTCGCATGGTAAAGAATGTGATTAAACGCTCTTTTCCTATTTCAAAAGTTTTAGTTTTCGAGGGGTAATAGCTATGTCTGTGGAAAAAATGAAGATATTAGACTATTTTATGATTGCGCATGGTAAAGAATGTGATTAAAGGCTCTTTTCCTATTTCAAAAGTCTTAGTTTTCGAGGGTAATAGCTATGTCTGTGGAAAAAATGAAGATATTAGACTATTTTATGATTGCACATGGTAAAGAATGTGATTAAACGCTCTTTTCCTATTTCAAAAGTTTTAGTTTTCGGGGGTAATAGCTACGTCTGTGGAAAAAATGAAGATATTAGACTATTTTATGATTGCGCATGGTAAAGAATGTGATTAAACGCTCTTTTCCTATTTCAAAAGTTTTAGTTTTCGGGGGTAATAGCTATGTCTGTGGAAAAAATGAAGATATTAGACTATTTTATGATTGCATGGTAAAGAATGTGATTAAAGGCTCTTTTCCTATTTCAAAAGTTTTAGTTTTCGAGGGTAATAGCTACGTCTGTGGAAAAAATGAAGATATTAGACTATTTTATGATTGCGCATGGTAAAGAATGTGATTAAACGCTCTTTTCCTATTTCAAAAGTTTAGTTTTCGAGGGTAATAGCTATGTCTGTGGAAAAAATGAAGATATTAGACTATTTTATGATTGCACATGGTAAAGAATGTGATTAAAGGCTCTTTTCCTATTTCAAAAGTTTTAGTTTTCGGGGGTAATAGCTACGTCTGTGGAAAAAATGAAGATATTAGACTATTTTATGATTGCGCATGGTAAAGAATGTGATTAAACGCTCTTTTCCTATTTCAAAAGTTTTAATTTTCGGGGTAATAGCTACTCTGTGGAAAAAATGAAGATATTAGACTATTTTATGATTGCACATGGTAAAGAATGTGATTAAAGGCTCTTTTCCTATTTCAAAAGTTTTAGTTTTCGGGGTAATAGCTACGTCCGTGGAAAAAATGAAGATATTAGACTATTTTATGATTGCACATGGTAAAGAATGTGATTAAAGCTCTTTTCCTATTTCAAAAGTTTTAGTTTTCGGGGGTAATAGCTACGTCTGTGGAAAAAATGAAGATATTAGACTATTTTATGATTGCGCATGGTAAAGAATGTGATTAAACGCTCTTTTCCTATTTCAAAAGTTTTAGTTTTCGGGGGTAATAGCTACGTCCGTGGAAAAAATGAAGATATTAGACTATTTTATGATTGCACATGGTAAAGAATGTGATTAAAGCTCTTTTCCTATTTCAAAAGTTTTAGTTTTCGGGGTAATTGCTACGTCTGTGGAAAAAATGAAGATATTAGACTATTTTATGATTGCACATGGTAAAGAATGTGATTAAACGCTCTTTTCCTATTTCAAAAGTTTTAGTTTTCGAGGGTAATAGCTATGTCTGTGGAAAAAATGAAGATATTAGACTATTTTATGATTGCACATGGTAAAGAATGTGATTAAAGGCTCTTTTCCTATTTCAAAAGTTTAGTTTTTCGGGGTAATAGCTAACGTCCGTGGAAAAAATGAAGATATTAGACTATTTTATGATTGCACATGGTAAATGTGATTAAACGCTCTTTTCCTATTTCAAAAGTTTTAGTTTTCGGGGTAATAGCTACGTCTGTGGAAAAAATGAAGATATTAGACTATTTTATGATTGCACATGGTAAAGAATGTGATTAAAGGCTCTTTTCCTATTTCAAAAGTTTTAGTTTTCGAGGGTAATAGCTATGTCTGTGGAAAAAATGAAGATATTAGACTATTTTATGATTGCGCATGGTAAAGAATGTGATTAAACGCTCTTTTCCTATTTCAAAAGTTTTAGTTTTCGGGGGTAATAGCTACTTCTGTGGAAAAAATGAAGATATTAGACTATTTTATGATTGCGCATGGTAAAGAATGTGATTAAACGCTCTTTTCCTATTTCAAAAGTTTTAGTTTTCGGGGGTAATAGCTACGTCCGTGGAAAAAATAAAGATATTAGACTATTTTATGATTGCACATGGTAAAGAATGTGATTAAAGGCTCTTTTCCTATTTCAAAAGTCTTAGTTTTCGAGGGTAATAGCTATGTCTGTGGAAAAAATGAAGATATTAGACTATTTTATGATTGCGCATGGTAAAGAATGTGATTAAACGCTCTTTTCCTATTTCAAAAGTCTTAGTTTTCGAGGGTAATAGCTATGTATGTGGAAAAAATGAAGATATTAGACTATTTTATGATTGCACATGGTAAAGAATGTGATTAAAGGCTCTTTTCCTATTTCAAAAGTTTTAGTTTTTCGGGGTAATAGCTAACGTCTGTGGAAAAAAATGAAGATATTAGACTATTTTATGATTGCACATGGTAAAGAATGTGATTAAACGCTCTTTTCCTATTTCAAAAGTTTTAGTTTTCGGGGGTAATAGCTACGTCTGTGGAAAAAATGAAGATATTAGACTATTTTATGATTGCACATGGTAAAGAATGTGATTAAAGGCTCTTTTCCTATTTCAAAAGTTTTAGTTTTCGAGGGTAATAGCTATGTCTGTGGAAAAAATGAGATATTAGACTATTTTATGATTGCGCATGGTAAAGAATGTGATTAAACGCTCTTTTCCTATTTCAAAAGTTTTAGTTTTCGAGGGTAATAGCTATGTCTGTGGAAAAAATGAAGATATTAGACTATTTTATGATTGCACATGGTAAAGAATGTGATTAAAGGCTCTTTTCCTATTTCAAAAGTTTTAGTTTTCGAGGGTAATAGCTTGTCTGTGGAAAAAATGAAGATATTAGACTATTTTATGATTGCGCATGGTAAAGAATGTATTAAACGCTCTTTTCCTATTTCAAAAGTTTTAGTTTTCGAGGGTAATAGCTACGTCTTGGAAAAAAATGAAGATATTAGACTATTTTATGATTGCACATGGTAAAGAATGTGATTAAAGGCTCTTTTCCTATTTCAAAAGTTTTAGTTTTCGGGGTAATAGCTATTTGTGGAAAAAATGAAGATATTAGACTATTTTATGATTGCACATGGTAAAGAATGTGATTAAAGCTCTTTTCCTATTTCAAAAGTTTTAGTTTTAGGGGTAATAGCTACGTCTGTGGAAAAAATGAAGATATTAGACTATTTTATGATTGCGCATGGTAAAGAATGTGATTAAACGCTCTTTTCCTATTTCAAAAGTTTTAGTTTTCGGGGGTAATAGCTACGTCCGTGGAAAAAATGAAGATATTAGACTATTTTATGATTTCACATGGTATAAGAATGTGATTAAACGCTCTTTTCCTATTTCAAAAGTTTTAGTTTTCGGGGGTAATAGCAACGTCTGTGGAAAAAATGAAGATATTAGACTATTTTATGATTGCGCATGGTAAAGAATGTGATTAAAGGCTCTTTTCCTATTTCAAAAGTTTTAGTTTTCGAGGGTAATAGCTATTGTGGAAAAAATGAAGATATTAGACTATTTTATGATTGCGCATGGTAAAGAATGTGATTAAACGCTCTTTTCCTATTTCAAAAGTTCTTAGTTTTCGGGGGTAATAGCTACGTCCGTGGAAAAAATGAAGATATTAGACTATTTTATTATTGCATATGGTAAAGAATGTGATTAAAGGCTCTTTTCCTATTTCAAAAGTTTTAGTTTTAGGGGTAATAGCTACGTCCGTGGAAAAAATGAAGATATTAGACTATTTTATGATTGCACATGGTAAAGAATGTGGTTAAAGGCTCTTTTCCTATTTCAAAAGTCTTAGTTTTCGAAGGTAATAGCTATGTCTGTGGAAAAAATGAAGATATTAGACTATTTTATGATTGCGCATGGTAAAGAAATGTGATTAAAGCTCTTTTCCTATTTCAAAAGTTTTAGTTTTCGGGGGTAATAGCTACGTCCGTGGAAAAAATGAAGATATTAGACTATTTTATGATTGCACATGGTAAAGAATGTGATTAAACGCTCTTTTCCTATTTCAAAAGTTTTAGTTTTCGGGGTAATAGCTACGTCTGTGGAAAAAATTAACATATTAGACTATTTTATGATTTCGCATGGTAAAGAATGTGATTAAACGCTCTTTTCCTATTTCAAAAGTTTTAGTTTTCAGGGGTAATAGCTACGTCTGTGGAAAAAATGAAGATATTAGACTATTTTATGATTGCGCATGGTAAAGAATGTGATTAAACGCTCTTTTCCTATTTCAAAAGTCTTAGTTTTCGAGGGTAATAGATACGTCCGTGGAAAAAATGAAGATATTAGACTATTTTATGATTGCACATGGTAAAGAATGTGATTAAAGGCTCTTTTCCTATTTCAAAAGTTTTAGTTTTCGGGGGTAATAGCTACGTCTGTGGAAAAAAAAGAAGATATTAGACTATTTTATGATTGCGCATGGTAAAGAATGTGATTAAACGCTCTTTTCCTATTTCAAAAGTTTTGTTTTCGGGGATAATAGCTATGTCTGTGGAAAAAATGAAGATATTAGACTATTTTATGATTGTGCATGGTAAAGAATGTGATTAAACGCTCTTTTCCTATTTCAAAAGTTTTAGTTTCGGGGGTAATAGCTACGTCTGTGGAAAAAATGAAGATATTAGACTATTTTATGATTGCACATGGTAAAGAATGTGATTAAACGCTCTTTTCCTATTTCAAAAATTTTAGTTTTCGGGGTAATAGCTACGTCTGTGGAAAAAATGAAGATATTAGACTATTTTATGATTGCGCATGGTAAAGAATGTGATTAAACGCTCTTTTCCTATTTCAAAAGTTTTGTTTTTCGGGGGTAATAGCTACGTCTGTGGAAAAAATGAAGATATTAGACTATTTTATGATTGCACATGGTAAAGAATGTGATTAAACGCTCTTTTCCTATTTCAAAAGTTTTAGTTTTCGGGGGTAATAGCTACGTCTGTGGAAAAAATGAAGATATTAGACTATTTTATGATTGCGCATGGTAAAGAATGTGATTAAACGCTCTTTTCCTATTTCAAAAGTCTTAGTTTTCGGGGTAATAGCTCTCTCTGTGGAAAAAATGAAGATATTAGACTATTTTATGATTGCACATGGTAAAGAATGTGATTAAAGGCTCTTTTCCTATTTCAAAAGTTTTAGTTTTCGGGGGTAATAGCTACGTCCGTGGAAAAAATGAAGATATTAGACTATTTTATGATTGCACATGGTAAAGAATGTGATTAAACGCTCTTTTCCTATTTCAAAAGTTTTAGTTTTCGGGGTAATAGCTACTTCTGTGGAAAAAATGAAGATATTAGACTATTTTATGATTGCGCATGGTAAAGAATGTGATTAAACGCTCTTTTCCTATTTCAAAAGTTTTAGTTTTCGGGGGTAATAGCTACGTCCGTGGAAAAAATGAAGATATTAGACTATTTTATGATTGCACATGGTAAAGAATGTGATTAAAGGCTCTTTTCCTATTTCAAAAGTTTTAGTTTTCGAGGGTAATAGCTATGTCTGTGGAAAAAATGAAGATATTAGACTATTTTATGATTGCGCATGGTAAAGAATGTGATTAAAGGCTCTTTTCCTATTTCAAAAGTCTTGTTTTCGAGGGTAATAGCTATGTCTGTGGAAAAAATGAAGATATTAGACTATTTTATGATTGCGCATGGTAAAGAATGTGATTAAAGCTCTTTTCCTATTTCAAAAGTTTTATTTTTCGGGGTAATAGCTAACGTCCGTGGAAAAAAATGAAGATATTAGACTATTTTATGATTGCACATGGTAAAGAATGTGATTAAACGCTCTTTTCGTATTTCAAAAGTTTTAGTTTTCGGGGTAATAGCTACGTCTGTGGAAAAAATGAAGATATTAGACTATTTTATGATTGCGCATGGTAAAGAATGTGATTAAAGGCTCTTTTCCTATTTCAAAAGTTTTAGTTTTCGAGGGTAATAGCTATGTCTGTGGAAAAAATGAAGATATTAGACTATTTTATGATTGCGCATGGTAAAGAATGTGATTAAACGCTCTTTTCCTATTTCAAAAGTTTTAGTTTTCGGGGGTAATAGCTACTTCTGTGGAAAAAATGAAGATATTAGACTATTTTATGATTGCGCATGGTAAAGAATGTGATTAAACGCTCTTTTCCTATTTCAAAAGTTTTAGTTTTCGGGGGTAATAGCTACGTCCGTGGAAAAAATGAAGATATTAGACTATTTTATGATTGCACATGGTAAAGAATGTGATTAAAGCTCTTTTCCTATTTCAAAAGTTTTAGTTTTCGGGGTAATAGCTACGTCTGTGGAAAAAATGAAGATATTAGACTATTTTATGATTGTGATTAAACGCTCTTTTCCTATTTCAAAAGTTTTAGTTTTCGAGGGTAATAGCTATGTATGTGGAAAAAATGAAGATATTAGACTATTTTATGATTGCACATGGTAAAGAATGTGATTAAACGCTCTTTTCCTATTTCAAAAGTTTTATTTTTCGGGGTAATAGCATGTCTGTGGAAAAAATGAAGATATTAGACTATTTTATGATTGCACATGGTAAAGAATGTGATTAAACGCTCTTTTCCTATTTCAAAAGTTTTAGTTTTCGGGGTAATAGCTACGTCTGTGGAAAAAATGAAGATATTAGACTATTTTATGATTGCACATGGTAAAGAATGTGATTAAAGGCTCTTTTCCTATTTCAAAAGTTTTAGTTTTCGAGGGTAATAGCTATGTCTGTGGAAAAAATGAAGATATTAGACTATTTTATGATTGCGCATGGTAAAGAATGTGATTAAACGCTCTTTTCCTATTTCAAAAGTTTTAGTTTTCGGGGTAATAGCTATGTCTGTGGAAAAAATGAAGATATTAGACTATTTTATGATTGCACATGGTAAAGAATGTGATTAAAGGCTCTTTTCCTATTTCAAAAGTTTTAGTTTTCGAGGGTAATAGCTACGTCTGTGGAAAAAATGAAGATATTAGACTATTTTATGATTGCGCATGGTAAAGAATGTGATTAAACGCTCTTTTCCTATTTCAAAAGTTTTAGTTTTCGGGGTAATAGCTACGTCTTTGGAAAAAATGAAGATATTAGACTATTTTATGATTGCACATGGTAAAGAATGTGATTAAAGGCTCTTTTCCTATTTCAAAAGTTTTAGTTTTCGAGGGGTAATAGCTACGTCCGTGGAAAAAATGAAGATATTAGACTATTTTATGATTGCACATGGTAAAGAATGTGATTAAAGCTCTTTTCCTATTTCAAAAGTTTTAGTTTTAGGGGTAATAGCTACGTCTGTGGAAAAAATGAAGATATTAGACTATTTTATGATTGCGCATGGTAAAGAATGTGATTAAACGCTCTTTTCCTATTTCAAAAGTTTTAGTTTTCGGGGGTAATAGCTACGTCCGTGGAAAAAATGAAGATATTAGACTATTTTATGATTGCACATGGTAAAGAATGTGATTAAACGCTCTTTTCCTATTTCAAAAGTTTTAGTTTTCGGGGGTAATAGCTACGTCTGTGGAAAAAATGAAGATATTAGACTATTTTATGATTGCGCATGGTAAAGAATGTGATTAAAGGCTCTTTTCCTATTTCAAAAGCTTTAGTTTTCGAGGGTAATAGCTATTCTGTGGAAAAAATGAAGATATTAGACTATTTATGATTGCGCATGGTAAAGAATGTGATTAAACGCTCTTTTCCTATTTCAAAAGTTCTTAGTTTTCGGGGGTAATAGCTACGTCCGTGGAAAAAATGAAGATATTAGACTATTTTATGATTGCATATGGTAAAGAATGTGATTAAAGGCTCTTTTCCTATTTCAAAAGTTTTAGTTTTCGGGGGTAATAGCTACGTCCGTGGAAAAAATGAAGATATTAGACTATTTTATGATTGCACATGGTAAAGAATGTGATTAAAGGCTCTTTTCCTATTTCAAAAGTCTTAGTTTTCGAGGTAATAGCTATGTCTGTGGAAAAAATGAAGATATTAGACTATTTTATGATTGCGCATGGTAAAGAATGTGATTAAACGCTCTTTTCCTATTTCAAAAGTTTTATTTTTCGGGGGTAATAGCTACGTCTGTGGAAAAAATGAAGATATTAGACTATTTTATGATTGCACATGGTAAAGAATGTGATTAAACGCTCTTTTCCTATTTCAAAAGTTTTAGTTTTCGGGGTAATAGCTACGTCTGTGGAAAAAATGAAGATATTAGACTATTTTATGATTTCGCATGGTAAAGAATGTGATTAAACGCTCTTTTCCTATTTCAAAAGTTTTAGTTTTCGGGGGTAATAGCTACGTCTGTGGAAAAAATGAAGATATTAGACTATTTTATGATTGCGCATGGTAAAGAATGTGATTAAACGGCTCTTTTCCTATTTCAAAAGTTTTAGTTTTCGAGGGTAATAGATACGTCTGTGGAAAAAATTAAGATATTAGACTATTTTATGATTGCACATGGTAAAGAATGTGATTAAAGGCTCTTTTCCTATTTCAAAAGTTTTAGTTTTCGAGGGTAATAGCTACGTCTGTGAAAAAATGAAGATATTAGACTATTTTATGATTGCGCATGGTAAAGAATGTGATTAAACGCTCTTTTCCTATTTCAAAAGTTTTATTTTTCGGGGGTAATAGCTATGTCTGTGGAAAAAATGAAGATATTAGACTATTTTATGATTGTGCATGGTAAAGAATGTGATTAAACGCTCTTTTCCTATTTCAAAAGTTTTAGTTTTCGGGGGTAATAGCTACGTCTGTGGAAAAAATGAAGATATTAGACTATTTTATGATTGCGCATGGTAAAGAATGTGATTAAACGCTCTTTTCCTATTTCAAAAGTTTTAGTTTTCGAGGGTAATAGCTATCTCTGTGGAAAAAATGAAGATATTAGACTATTTTATGATTGCACATGGTAAAGAATGTGATTAAAGGCTCTTTTCCTATTTCAAAAGTTTTAGTTTTTCGGGGGTAATAGCTACGTCCGTGGAAAAAATGAAGATATTAGACTATTTTATGATTGCACATGGTAAAGAATGTGATTAAAGGCTCTTTTCCTATTTCAAAAGTTTTAGTTTTCGAGGGTAATAGCTATGTCTGTGGAAAAAATGAAGATATTAGACTATTTTATGATTGCGCATGGTAAAGAATGTGATTAAACTCTTTTCCTATTTCAAAAGTTTTAGTTTTCGGGGGTAATAGCTACGTCTGTGGAAAAAATGAAGATATTAGACTATTTTATGATTGCACATGGTAAAGAATGTGATTAAAGGCTCTTTTCCTATTTCAAAAGTTTTAGTTTTCGGGGGTAATAGCTACGTCCGTGGAAAAAATGAAGATATTAGACTATTTTATGATTGCATGGTAAAGAATGTGATTAAACGCTCTTTTCCTATTTCAAAAGTTTTAGTTTTCGGGGTAATAGCTATGTCTGTGGAAAAAATGAAGATATTAGACTATTTTATGATTGCGCATGGTAAAGAATGTGATTAAACGCTCTTTTCCTATTTCAAAAGTTTTAGTTTTTCGGGGGTAATAGCTACGTCCGTGGAAAAAATGAAGATATTAGACTATTTTATGATTTCGCATGGTAAAGAATGTGATTAAACGCTCTTTTCCTATTTCAAAAGTTTTAGTTTTCGGGGTAATAGCTATGTCTGTGGAAAAAATGAAGATATTAGACTATTTTATGATTGCGCATGGTAAAGAATGTGATTAAACGCTCTTTTCCTATTTCAAAAGTTTTAGTTTTCGAGGGTAATAGCTATGTCTGTGGAAAAAATGAAGATATTAGACTATTTTATGATTGCGCATGGTAAAGAATGTGAAAGCTCTTTTCCTATTTCAAAAGTTTGTTTTCGAGGGTAATAGCTATGTCTGTGGAAAAAATGAAGATATTAGACTATTTTATGATTGCACATGGTAAAGAATGTGATTAAAGGCTCTTTTCCTATTTCAAAAGTTTTAGTTTTCGGGGTAATAGCTACGTTGTGGAAAAAATGAAGATATTAGACTATTTTATGATTGCGCATGGTAAAGAATGTGATTAAACGCTCTTTTCCTATTTCAAAAGTTTTAGTTTTCGGGGGTAATAGCTACGTCTGTGGAAAAAATGAAGATATTAGACTATTTTATGATTGCATATGGTAAAGAATGTGATTAAAGGCTCTTTTCCTATTTCAAAAGTTTTAGTTTTAGGGGGTAATAGCTACGTCTGTGGAAAAAATGAAGATATTAGACTATTTTATGATTGCACATGGTAAAGAATGTGATTAAAGGCTCTTTTCCTATTTCAAAAGTCTTAGTTTTCGAGGGTAATAGCTATGTCTGTGGAAAAAATGAAGATATTAGACTATTTTATGATTGCGCATGGTAAAGAATGTGATTAAAGCTCTTTTCCTATTTCAAAAGTTTTAGTTTTCGGGGTAATAGCTACGTCTGTGGAAAAAATGAAGATATTAGACTATTTTATGATTGCACATGGTAAAGAATGTGATTAAAGCTCTTTTCCTATTTCAAAAGTTTTAGTTTTCGGGGTAATAGCTACATCTGTGGAAAAAATGAAGATATTAGACTATTTTATGATTGCACATGGTAAAGAATGTGATTAAAGGCTCTTTTCCTATTTCAAAAGTTTTAGTTTTCGGGGTAATAGCTACGTCTGTGGAAAAAATGAGATATTAGACTATTTTATGATTGCGCATGGTAAAGAATGTGATTAAACGCTCTTTTCCTATTTCAAAAGTCTTAGTTTTCGGGGGTAATAGATACGTCCGTGGAAAAAATGAAGATATTAGACTATTTTATGATTGCACATGGTAAAGAATGTGATTAAAGGCTCTTTTCCTATTTCAAAAGTTTTAGTTTTCGAGGGTAATAGCTACGTCTGTGGAAAAAATGAAGATATTAGACTATTTTATGATTGCGCATGGTAAAGAATGTGATTAAACGCTCTTTTCCTATTTCAAAAGTTTTAGTTTTCGGGGGTAATAGCTATGTCTGTGGAAAAAATGAAGATATTAGACTATTTTATGATTGCATGGTAAAGAATGTGATTAAACGCTCTTTTCCTATTTCAAAAGTTTTAGTTTTCGGGGGTAATAGCTACGTCTGTGGAAAAAATGAAGATATTAGACTATTTTATGATTGCGCATGGTAAAGAATGTGATTAAACGCTCTTTTCCTATTTCAAAAGTTTTAGTTTTCGAGGGTAATAGCTACGTCTGTGGAAAAAATGAAGATATTAGACTATTTTATGATTGCACATGGTAAAGAATGTGATTAAAGGCTCTTTTCCTATTTCAAAAGTTTTAGTTTTCGGGGGTAATAGCTACGTCCGTGGAAAAAATGAAGATATTAGGCTATTTTATGATTGCACATGGTAAAGAATGTGATTAAAGGCTCTTTTCCTATTTCAAAAGTTTTAGTTTTCGAGGGTAATAGCTACGTCTGTGGAAAAAAATGAAGATATTAGACTATTTTATGATTGCGCATGGTAAAGAATGTGATTAATCACTCTTTTCCTATTTCAAAAGTCTTAGTTTTCTGGGGTAATTGCTCTGTCTGTGGAAAAAATGAAGATATTAGACTATTTTATGATTGCACATGGTAAAGAATGTGATTAAAGGCTCTTTTCCTATTTCAAAAGTTTTAGTTTTCAGGGGTAATAGCTACGTCTGTGGAAAAAATGAAGATATTAGACTATTTTATGATTACGCATGGTAAAGAATGTGATTAAACTCTTTTCCTATTTCAAAAGTCTTTAGTTTTCGAGGGTAATAGCTATGTCTGTGGAAAAAATGAAGATATTAGACTATTTATGATTGCGCATGGTAAAGAATCTGATTAAACGCTCTTTTCCTATTTCAAAAGTTTTAGTTTTTCGGGGGTAATAGCTACGTCCGTGGAAAAAATGAAGATATTAGACTATTTTATGATTTCGCATGGTTAAGAATGTGATTAAACGCTCTTTTCCCATTT
>NW_027064244.1:25509-52813 GCF_032884065.1 Artemia franciscana
CTTTAATCACATTCTTTACCATGTGCAATCATAAAATAGTCTAATATCTTCATTTTTTCCACGGACATAGCTATTACCCCCGGAAACTAAAACTTTTGAAATAGGAAATCAGCGTTTAATCACATTCTTTACCATGCGCAATAATAAAATAGTCTAATATCTTCATTTTTTCCACAGATATAGCTATTACCCTCGAAAATTAAAACTTTTGAAATAGGAAAAGAGCCTTTAATCACATTCTTTACCATGTGCAATCATAAAATAGTCTGATATCTTCATTTTTTCCACAGACGTAGCTATTACCCCCGAAAAATAAAACTTTTGAAATAGGAAAAGAGCGTTTAATCACATTCTTTACCATGCGCAATCATAAAATAGTCTAATATCTTCATTTTTTCCACAGACATAGCTATTACCCCCGAAAACAAAAACTTTTGAAATAGGAAAAGAGCCTTTAATCACATTCTTTACCATGTGCAATCATAAAATAGTCTAATATCTTCATTTTTTCCCCAGACATAGCTATTACCCCCGAAAACTAACACTTTTGAAATAGGAAAAGAGCCTTTAATCACATTCTTTACCATGTGCAATCATAAAATAGTCTAATATCTTCATTTTTTCCACGGACGTAGCTATTACCCCCGAAAACTAAAACTTTTGAAATAGGAAAAGAGCATTTAATCACATTCTTTACCATGCGCAACAATAAAATAGTCTAAAATCTTCATTTTTTCCACAGACGTAGCTATTACCCTCGAAAACTAAAAGTTTTGAAATAGGAAAAGAGCCTTTAATCACATTCTTACCGTGTGCAAACATAAAATAGTCTAATATCTTCATTTTTCCACGGACGTAGCTATTACCCCCGAAAACTAAAACTTTTGAAATAGGAAAAGAGCCTTTAATCACATTCTTTACCATGTGCAATCATAAAATAGTCTAATATCTTCATTTTTTCCACAGACGTAGCTATTACCCCCGAAATAAAACTTTTTAAATAGGAAAAGAGCGTTTAATCACATTCTTTACCATGCGAAATTATAAAATAGTCTAATATCTTCATTTTTTCCACAGACATAGCTATTACCCCCGAAAACTAAAACTTTTGAAATAGAAAAAGAGCCTTTAATCACATTCTTTACCATGTGCAATCATAAAATAGTCTAATATCTTCATTTTTTCCATAAACATAGCTGTTACCCTCGAAAACTAAAACTTTTGAAATAGGAAAAGAGCCTTTAATCACATTCTTTACCATGCGCAATCATAAAATAGTCTAATATCTTCTTTTTTCCACAGGCGTAGCTATTACCTCCGAAAACTAAAACTTTTGAAATAGGAAAAGAGCGTTTAATCACATTCTTTACCCTGCGCAATCATAAAATAGTCTAATATCTTCATTTTTTCCACAGACATAGCTATTACCCTCG
Source organism: Artemia franciscana (assembly GCF_032884065.1). Lineage (NCBI taxonomy): Eukaryota > Metazoa > Arthropoda > Branchiopoda > Anostraca > Artemiidae > Artemia > Artemia franciscana. The sequence goes on from NW_027064244.1 coordinate 26,943, forward strand.
AAAACTAAGACTTTTGAAATAGGAAAAGAGCCTTTAATCACATTCTTTACCATGTGCAATCCTAAAATAGTCTAATATCTTCATTTTTCCACGGACGTAGTTATTACCCCCCGAAAACTAAAACTTTTGAAATAGGAAAAGAGCCTTAAATCACATTCTTTACCATGTGCAATCATAAAATAGTCTAATATCTTCATTTTTCCACGGACTTAGTTATTACCCCCGAAAACTAAAACTTTTGAAATAGGAAAAGAGCCTTAAATCACATTCTTTACCATGCGCAATCATAAAATAGTCTAATATCTTCTTTTTTTCCACAGGCGTAGCTATTACCTCCGAAAACTAAAACTTTTGAAATAGGAAAAGAGCGTTTATTCACATTCTTTACCATGCGCAATCATAAAATAGTCTAATATCTTCATTTTTTCCACAGACATAGCTATTACCCTCGAAAACTAAAACTTTTGAAATAGGAAAAGAGCCTTAAATCACATTCTTTACCATGCACAATCATAAAATAGTCTAATATCTTCATTTTTTCCACGGACATAGCTATTACCCTCGAAAACTAAGACTTTTTAAATAGGAAAAGAGCCTTTAATCACATTCTTTACCATGTGCAATCATAAAATAGTCTAATATCTTCATTTTTTCCACAGACATAGCTATTACCCTCGAAAACTAAAACTTTTGAAATAGGAAAAGAGCCTTTAATCACATTCTTTACCATGTGCAATCATAAAATAGTCTAATATCTTCATTTTTCCACGGACGTAGTTATTACCCCCGAAAACTAAAACTTTTGAAATAGGAAAAGAGCCTTTAATCATATTCTTTACCATGCGCAATCATAAAATAGTCTAATATCTTCATTTTTTCCACGGACGTAGCTATTACCCCCGAAAAATAAAAGTTTTGAAATAGGAAAAGAGCGTTTAATCACATTCTTTACCATGCGCAATCATAAAATAGTCTAATATCTTCATTTTTTCCACAGATATAGCTATTACCCTCGAAAACTAAAACTTTTGAAATGGGAAAAGAGCCTTTAATCACATTTTTTACCATGTGCAATCATAAAATAGTCGAATATATTCATTTTTTCCACAGACATAGCTATTATTCTCAAAAACTAAAACTTTTGAAATGGGAAAAGAGCCTTTAATCACATTCTTTACCATGTGCAATCATAAAATAGTCTAATATCTTCATTTTTTCCACGGACATAGCTATTACCCCCGAAAACTAAAACTTTTGAAATAGGAAAAGAGCGTTTAATCACATTCTTTACCATGCGCAATAATAAAATAGTCTAATATCTTCATTTTTTCCACAGACGTAGCTATTAACCTCGAAAACTAAAACTTTGGAAATAGGAAAAGAGCCTTTAATCACATTCTTTACCATGTGCAATCATAAAATAATCTGATATCTTCATTTTTTCCACAGACGTAGCTATTACCCCCGAAAAATAAAACTTTTGAAATAGGAAAAGAGCGTTTAATCACATTCTTTACCATGCGCAATCATAAAATAGTCCAATATCTTCATTTTTTCCACAGACATAGCTATTACCCCCGAAAACAAAAACTTTTGAAATAGGAAAAGAGCCTTTAATCACATTCTTTACCATGTGCAATCATAAAATAGTCTAATATCTTCATTTTTTCCACAGATATAGCTGTTACCCTCGAAAACTAAAACTTTTGAAATAGGAAAAGAGCCTTTAATCACATTCTTTACCATGTGCAATCATAAAATAGTCTAATATCTTCATTTTTTCCACAGACGTAGCTATTACCCCCGAAAACTAAAACTTTTGAAATAGGAAAAGAGCCTTTAATCACATTCTTTACCATGCGCAGTCATAAAATAGTCTAATATCTGCATTTTTTCCACAGACATAGCTATTACCCTTGAAATTAAGACTTTTGAAATAGGAAAAGAGCCTTTAATCACATTCTTTACCATGCGCAATCATAAAATAGTCTACTATCTTCGTGTTTTCCACAGACATAGCTATTACACTCAAAAACTAAGACTTTTGAAATAGGAAAAGAGCCTTTAATCACATTCTTTACCATGTGCAATCATAAAATAGTCTAATATCTTCATTTTTTCCACAGACGTAGATAATACCCCTGAAAACTAAAACTTTTGAAATAGGAAAAGAGCGTTTAATCACATTCTTTACCATGCGCAATCATAAAAAAGTCTAATATCTTCATTTTTTTTCCACTGACATAGCTATTACCCTCGAAAACTAAAACTTTTGAAATAGGAAAAGAGCCTTTAATCACATTCTTTACCGTGCGCAATCATAAAATAGTCTATTATATTCATTTTTTCCCCAGACATAGCTATTACCCCCGAAAACTAAAACTTTTGAAAAAGGAAAAGAGCCTTTAATCACATTCTTTACCATGCGCAATCATAAAATAGTCTAATATTTTCATTTTTTCCACGGACGTAGCTATTACCCCCAAAAACTAAAACTTTTGAAATAGGAAAAGAGCGTTTAATCGCATTCTTTACCATGCGCAATAATAAAATAGTCCAATATCTTCATTTTTTCCACAGACGTAGCTATTACCCTCGAAAACTAAAACTTTTGAAATAGGAAAAGAGCCTTTAATCACATTCTTTACCATGTGCAATCATAAAATAGTCTAATATCTTCATTTTTTCCACTGACGTAGCTATTACCCCCGAAAAATAAAACTTTTTAAATAGGAAAAGAGCGTTTAATCACATTCTTTACCATGCGCAATCATAAAATAGTCTTATATCTTCATTTTTTCCACAGACATAGCTATTACCCCCGAAAACTAAAACTTTTGAAATAGGAAAAGAGCCTTTAATCACATTCTTTACCATGTGCAATCATAAAATAGTCTAATATCTTAATTTTTTCCATAAACATAGCTATTACCCTCGAAAACTAAAACTTTTGAAATGGGAAAAGAGCCTTTAATCACATTCTTTACCATGTGCAATCATAAAATAGTCTAATATCTTCATTTTTTCCACAGACATAGCTATTACCCCCGAAAACTAAAACTTTTGAAATAGGAAAAGAGCCTTTAATCAAACTCTTTACCATGCGCAATCATAAAATAGTCTAATATCTTCATTTTTGTCCACTGACATAGCTATTACCCTCGAAAACTAAAGCTTTTGAAATAGGAAAAGAGCCTTTAATCACATTCTTTACCATGTGCAATCATAAAATAGTCTAATATCTTCATTTTTTCCACAGACAAAGCTATTACCCTCGAAAACTAAGACTTTTGAAATAGGAAAAGAGCCTTTAATCACATTCTTTACCATGTGCAATCATAAAATAGTCTAATATCATCATTTTTCCACGGACGTAGTTATTACCCCCGATAACTAAAACTTTTCAAACAGGAAAAGAGCCTTAAATCACATTCTTTACCATGCGCAATCATAAAATAGTCTAATATCTTCATTTTTTCCACAGATATAGCTATTACCCTCGAAAACTAAAACTTTTGAAATAGGAAAAGAGCCTTTAATCACATTCTTTACCATGTGCAATCATAAAATAGTCGAATATATTAATTTTTTCCACAGACATAGCTATTATTCTCGAAAACTAAAACTTTTGAAATGGGAAAAGAGCCTTTAATCACATTCTTTACCATGTGCAATCATAAAATAGTCTAATATCTTCATTTTTTCCACGGACATAGCTATTACCCCCGGAAACTAAAACTTTTGAAATAGGAAATCAGCGTTTAATCACATTCTTTACCATGCGCAATAATAAAATAGTCTAATATCTTCATTTTTTCCACAGATATAGCTATTACCCTCGAAAATTAAAACTTTTGAAATAGGAAAAGAGCCTTTAATCACATTCTTTACCATGTGCAATCATAAAATAGTCTAATATCTTCATTTTTTCCACAGACGTAGCTATTACCCCCGAAAAATAAAACTTTTGAAATAGGAAAAGAGCGTTTAATCACATTCTTTACCATGCGCAATCATAAAATAGTCTAATATCTTCATTTTTTCCACAGACATAGCTATTACCCCCGAAAACTAAAACTTTTGAAATAGGAAAAGAGCCTTTAATCACATTCTTTACCATGTGCAATCATAAAATAGTCTAATATCTTCATTTTTTCCCCAGACATAGCTATTACCCCCGAAAACTAAAACTTTTGAAATAGGAAAAGAGCCTTTAATCACATTCTTTACCATGTGCAATCATAAAATAGTCTAATATCTTCATTTTTTCCACGGACGTAGCTATTACCCCCCGAAAACTAAAACTTTTGAAATAGGAAAAGAGCATTTAATCACATTCTTTACCATGCGCAACAATAAAATAGTCTAAAATCTTCATTTTTTCCACAGACGTAGCTATTACCCTCGAAAACTAAAAGTTTTGAAATAGGAAAAGAGCCTTTAATCACATTCTTTACCGTGTGCAAACATAAAATAGTCTAATATCTTCATTTTTCCACGGACGTAGCTATTACCCCCGAAAACTAAAACTTTTGAAATAGGAAAAGAGCCTTTAATCACATTCTTTACCATGTGCAATCATAAAATAGTCTAATATCTTCATTTTTTCCACAGACGTAGCTATTACCCCCGAAATAAAACTTTTTAAATAGGAAAAGAGCGTTTAATCACATTCTTTACCATGCGAAATTATAAAATAGTCTAATATCTTCATTTTTTCCACAGACATAGCTATTACCCCCGAAAACTAAAACTTTTGAAATAGAAAAAAAGAGCCTTTAATCACATTCTTTACCATGTGCAATCATAAAATAGTCTAATATCTTCATTTTTTCCACAAACATAGCTGTTACCCTCGAAAACTAAAACTTTTGAAATAGGAAAAGAGCCTTTAATCACATTCTTTACCATGCGCAATCATAAAATAGTCTAATATCTTCTTTTTTTCCACAGGCGTAGCTATTACCTCCGAAAACTAAAACTTTTGAAATAGGAAAAGAGCGTTTAATCACATTCTTTACCATGCGCAATCATAAAATAGTCTAATATCTTCATTTTTTCCACAGACATAGCTATTACCCTCGAAAACTAAAACTTTTGAAATAGGAAAAGAGCCTTTAATCACATTCTTTACCATGTGCAATCCTAAAATAGTCTAATATCTTCATTTTTCCACGGACGTAGTTATTACCCCCGAAAACTAAAACTTTTGAAATAGGAAAAGAGCCTTAAATCACATTCTTTACCATGTGCAATCATAAAATAGTCTAATATCTTCATTTTTCCACGGACTTAGTTATTACCCCCGAAAACTAAAACTTTTGAAATAGGAAAAGAGCCTTAAATCACATTCTTTACCATGCGCAATCATAAAATAGTCTAATATCTTCTTTTTTTCCACAGGCGTAGCTATTACCTCCGAAAACTAAAACTTTTGAAATAGGAAAAGAGCGTTTATTCACATTCTTTACCATGCGCAATCATAAAATAGTCTAATATCTTCATTTTTTCCACAGACATAGCTATTACCCTCGAAAACTAAAACTTTTGAAATAGGAAAAGAGCCTTAAATCACATTCTTTACCATGCACAATCATAAAATAGTCTAATATCTTCATTTTTTCCACGGACGTAGCTATTACCCTCGAAAACTAAGACTTTTTAAATAGGAAAAGAGCCTTTAATCACATTCTTTACCATGTGCAATCATAAAATAGTCTAATATCTTCATTTTTTCCACAGACATAGCTATTACCCTCGAAAACTAAAACTTTTGAAATAGGAAAAGAGCCTTTAATCACATTCTTTACCATGTGCAATCATAAAATAGTCTAATATCTTCATTTTTCCACGGACGTAGTTATTACCCCCGAAAACTAAAACTTTTGAAATAGGAAAAGAGCCTTTAATCACATTCTTTACCATGCGCAATCATAAAATAGTCTAATATCTTCATTTTTTCCACGGACGTAGCTATTACCCCCGAAAAATAAAAGTTTTGAAATAGGAAAAGAGCGTTTAATCACATTCTTTACCATGCGCAATCATAAAATAGTCTAATATCTTCATTTTTTCCACAGATATAGCTATTACCCTCGAAAACTAAAACTTTTGAAATGGGAAAAGAGCCTTTAATCACATTCTTTACCATGTGCAATCATAAAATAGTCGAATATATTCATTTTTTCCACAGACATAGCTATTATTCTCAAAAACTAAAACTTTTGAAATGGGAAAAGAGCCTTTAATCACATTCTTTACCATGTGCAATCATAAAATAGTCTAATATCTTCATTTTTTCCACGGACATAGCTATTACCCCCGAAAACTAAAACTTTTGAAATAGGAAAAGAGCGTTTAATCACATTTCTTTACCATGCGCAATAATAAAATAGTCTAATATCTTCATTTTTTCCACAGACGTAGCTATTAACCTCGAAAACTAAAACTTTGGAAATAGGAAAAGAGCCTTTAATCACATTCTTTACCATGTGCAATCATAAAATAGTCTGATATCTTCATTTTTTCCACAGACGTAGCTATTACCCCCGAAAAATAAAACTTTTGAAATAGGAAAAGAGCGTTTAATCACATTCTTTACCATGCGCAATCATAAAATAGTCCAATATCTTCATTTTTTCCACAGACATAGCTATTACCCCCGAAAACAAAAACTTTTGAAATAGGAAAAGAGCCTTTAATCACATTCTTTACCATGTGCAATCATAAAATAGTCTAATATCTTCATTTTTTCCACAGATATAGCTGTTACCCTCGAAAACTAAAACTTTTGAAATAGGAAAAGAGCCTTTAATCACATTCTTTACCATGTGCAATCATAAAATAGTCTAATATCTTCATTTTTTCCACAGACGTAGCTATTACGCCCGAAAACTAAAACTTTTGAAATAGGAAAAGAGCCTTTAATCACATTCTTTACCATGCGCAATCATAAAATAGTCTAATATCTGCATTTTTTCCACAGACATAGCTATTACCCTTGAAAATTAAGACTTTTGAAATAGGAAAAGAGCCTTTAATCACATTCTTTACCATGCGCAATCATAAAATAGTCTAATATCTTCGTGTTTTCCACAGACATAGCTATTACACTCAAAAACTAAGACTTTTGAAATAGGAAAAGAGCCTTTAATCACATTCTTTACCATGTGCAATCATAAAATAGTCTAATATCTTCATTTTTTCCACAGACGTAGATAATACCCCTGAAAACTAAAACTTTTGAAATAGGAAAAGAGCGTTTAATCACATTCTTTACCATGCGCAATCATAAAAAAGTCTAATATCTTCATTTTTTTTCCACTGACATAGCTATTACCCTCGAAAACTAAAACTTTTGAAATAGGAAAAGAGCCTTTAATCACATTCTTTACCGTGCGCAATCATAAAATAGTCTATTATATTCATTTTTTCCCCAGACATAGCTATTACCCCCGAAAACTAAAACTTTTGAAATAGGAAAAGAGCCTTTAATCACATTCTTTACCATGCGCAATCATAAAATAGTCTAATATTTTCATTTTTTTCCACGGACGTAGCTATTACCCCCCAAAAACTAAAACTTTTGAAATAGGAAAAGATCGTTTAATCGCATTCTTTACCATGCGCAATAATAAAATAGTCCAATATCTTCATTTTTTCCACAGACGTAGCTATTACCCTCGAAAACTAAAACTTTTGAAATAGGAAAAGAGCCTTTAATCACATTCTTTACCATGTGCAATCATAAAATAGTCTAATATCTTCATTTTTTCCACTGACGTAGCTATTACCCCCGAAAAATAAAACTTTTTAAATAGGAAAAGAGCGTTTAATCACATTCTTTACCATGCGCAATCATAAAACAGTCTTATATCTTCATTTTTTCCACAGACATAGCTATTACCCCCCGAAAACTAAAACTTTTGAAATAGGAAAAGAGCCTTTAATCACATTCTTTACCATGTGCAATCATAAAATAGTCTAATATCTTCATTTTTTCCATAAACATAGCTATTACCCTCGAAAACTAAAACTTTTGAAATGGGAAAAGAGCCTTTAATCACATTCTTTACCATGTGCAATCATAAATAGTCTAATATCTTCATTTTTTCCACAGACATAGCTATTACCCCCGAAAACTAAAACTTTTGAAATAGGAAAAGAGCCTTTAATCAAACTCTTTACCATGCGCAATCATAAAATAGTCTAATATCTTCATTTTTGTCCACTGACATAGCTATTACCCTCGAAAACTAAAGCTTTTGAAATAGGAAAAGAGCCTTTAATCACATTCTTTACCATGTGCAATCATAAAATAGTCTAATATCTTCATTTTTTCCACAGACAAAGCTATTACCGTCGAAAACTAAGACTTTTGAAATAGGAAAAGAGCCTTTAATCACATTCTTTACCATGTGCAATCATAAAATAGTCTAATATCTTCATTTTTTCCACAGACGTAGCTAATACCCCCGAAAACTAAAACTTTTGAAATAGGAAAAGAGCCTTTAATCACATTCTTTACCATGTGCAATCATAAAATAGTCTAATATCTTTATTTTTTCCCCAGACATAGCTATTACCCCCGAAAACTAAAACTTTTGAAATAGGAAAAGAGCCTTTAATCACATTCTTTACCATGTGCAATCATAAAATAGTCTAATATCTTCATTTTTTCCACGGACGTAGCTATTACCCCCGAAAACTAAATCTTTTGAAATAGGAAAAGAGCATTTAATCACATTCTTTACCATGCGCAATAATAAAATAGTCTAAAATCTTCATTTTTTCCACAGACGTAGCTATTACCCTCGAAAATTAAAAGTTTTGAAATAGGAAAAGAGCCTTTAATCACATTCTTTACCGTGTGCAAACATAAAATAGTCTAATATCTTCATTTTTCCACGGACGTAGCTATTACCCCCGAAAACTAAAACTTTTGAAATAGGAAAAGAGCCTTTAATCACATTCTTTACCATGTGCAATCATAAAATAGTCTAATATCTTCATTTTTTCCACAGACGTAGCTATTACCCCCCGAAAAATAAAACTTTTTAAATAGGGAAAGAGTGTTTAATCACATTCTTTACCATGCGCAATCATAAAATAGTCTAATATCTTCATTTTTTCCACAGACATAGCTATTACCCCCGAAAACTAAAACTTTTGAAATAGGAAAGAGCCTTTAATCACATTCTTTACCATGTGCAATCATAAAATAGTCTAATATCTTCATTTTTTCCATAAACATAGCTGTTACCCTCGAGAACTAAAACTTTTGAAATAGGAAAAGAGCGTTTAATCACATTCTTTACCATGTGCAATCATAAAATAGTCTAATATCTTCATTTTTTCCACAGACATAGCTATTACCCCCCGAAAACTAAAACTTTTGAAATAGGAAAAGAGCCTTTAATCACATTCTTTACCATGTGCAATCGTAAAATAGTCTAATATCTTCATTTTTTCCACAGACGTAGCTATTACCCACGAAAACTAAAACTTTTTAAATAGGAAAAGAGCCTTTAATCACACTCTTTACCATGCACAATCATAAAATAGTCTAATATCTTCATTTTTTCCACAGACATAGCTATTACCCTCGAAAACTAAGACTTTTGAAATAGGAAAAGAGCCTTTAATCACATTCTTTACCATGCGCAATCATAAAATAGTCTAATATCTTCATTTTTTCCACAGACATAGCTATTATCCCCGAAAACTAAAACTTTTGAAATAGGAAAAGAGCCCTTAATCACATTCTTTACCATGCGCAATCATAAAATAGTCTAATATCTTCATTTTTTCCAAAGACGTAGCTATTACCTCCGAAAACTAAAACTTTTGAAATAGGAAAAGAGCGTTTAATCACATTCTTTACCATGCGCAATCATAAAATAGTCTAATATCTTCATTTTTTCCACAGACATAGCTATTACCCTCGAAAACTAAGACTTTTTAAATAGGAAAAGAGCCCTTAATCACATTCTTTACCATGTGCAATCATAAAATAGTCTAATATCTTCATTATTTCCACAGACATAGCTATTACCCTCGAAAACTAAAACTTTTGAAATAGGAAAAGAGCCTTTAATCACATTCTTTACCATGTGCAATCATAAAATAGTCTAATATCTTCATTTTTCCACGGACGTAGTTATTACCCCCGAAAACTAAAACTTTTGAAATAGGAAAAGAGGCTTAAATCACATTCTTTACCATGCGCAATCATAAAATAGTCTAATATCTTCATTTTTTCCACGGACGTAGCTATTACCCCCGAAAAATAAAACTTTTGAAATAGGAAAAGAGCGTTTAATCACATTCTTTACCATGCGCAATCATAGAATAGTCTAATATCTTCATTTTTTCCACAGATATAGCTATTACCCTCGAAAACTAAAACTTTTGAAATAGGAAAAGAGCCTTTAATCACAATCTTTACCATGTGCAATCATAAAAGAGTCGAATATATTCATTTTTTCCACAGACATAGCTATAATTCTCGAAAACTAAAACTTTTGAAATGGGAAAAGAGCCTTTAATCACATTCTTTACCATGTGCAATCATAAAATAGTCTAATTTCTTCATTTTTTCCACGGACATAGCTATTACCTCCGAAGACTAAAACTTTTGAAATAGGAAATGAGCGTTTAATCACATTCTTTAACATGCGCAATAATAAAATAGTCTAATATCTTCATTTTTTCCACAGACGTAGCTATTAACCTCGAAAACTAAAACTTTGGAAATAGGAAAAGAGCCTTTAATCACATTCTTTACCATGTGCAATCATAAAATAGTCTGATATCTTCATTTTTTCCACAGACGTAGCTATTACCCCGAAAAATAAAACGTTTGAAATAGGAAAAGAGCGTTTAATCACATTCTTTACCATGCGCAATCATAAAATAGTCTAATATCTTCATTTTTTCCACAGACATAGCTATTACCCCCGAAAACAAAAACTTTTGAAATAGGAAAAGAGCCTTTAATCACATTCTTTACCATGTGCAATCATAAAATAGTCTAATATCTTCATTTTTTCCACAGACGTAGCTATTACCCCCGAAAACTAAAACTTTTGAAATAGGAAAAGAGCCTGTAATCACATTCTTTACTATGCGCAATCATAAAATAGTCTAATATCTTCGTTTTTTCCACAGACATAGCTATTACCCTCGAAAACTAAGACTTTTGAAATAGGAAAAGAGCCTTTAATCACATTCTTTACCATGCGCAATCATAAAATAGTCTAATATCTTCATTTTTTTCCACTGACATAGCTATTACCCTCGAAAACTAAAACTTTTGAAATAGGAAAAGAGCCTTTAATCACATTCTTTACCATGCGCAATCATAAAATAGTCTAATATCTTCATTTTTTCCCCAGACATAGCTATTAGCCCCGAAAACTAAAACTTTTGAAATAGGAAAAGAGCCTTTAATCACATTCTTTACCATGTGCAATCATAAAATAGTCTAATATTTTCATTTTTTCCACGGACGTAGCTTTTACCCCCAAAAACTAAAACTTTTGAAATAGGAAAAGAGCGTTTAATCACATTCTTTACCATGCGCAATAATAAAATTGTCTAATATCTTCATTTTTTCCACAGACGTAGCTATTACCCTCGAAAACTAAAACTTTTGAAATAGGAAAAGAGCCTTTAATCACATTCTTTACCATGTGCAATCATAAAATAGTCTAATATCTTCATTTTTCCACGAACGTAGCTATTACCCCCGAAAACTAAAACTTTTGAAATAGGAAAAGAGCCTTTAATCACATTCTTTACCATGTGCAATCATAAAATAGTCTAATATCTTCATTTTTTCCACAGACGTAGCTATTACCCCCGAAAAATAAAACTTTTTAAATAGGAAAAGAGCGTTTAATGACATTCATTACCATGCGCAATCATAAAATAGTCTAATATCTTCATTTTTTCCACAGACATAGCTATTACCCCCGAAAACTAAAACTTTTGAAATAGGAAAAGAGCCTTTAATCACATTCTTTACCATGTGCAATCATAAAACAGTCTAATATCTTCATTTTTCCCATAAACATAGCTGTTACCCTCGAAAACTAAAACTTTCGAAATAGGAAAAGAGCCTTTAATTTATAAATTAAACGAAAACTTACCAAGTTTGAAGTTTGATTGTAATTCTACTCCAAAGAAGGAGCGCCAGCGTAGCTGAGAGTTCAACTGAGATAGACGGGTGCAATCGCCTCAATTGACCAAACCAAACCAGTGTTTTAAAGTCGTTGTAGTATGCGGTGGTTAAGCTCATGATGAAACGCTGAGAGTTCAACGGGAAGGGAAATTGGGAGGGCAGTTGAACTCTCAGCTACGCTGGCGCTCCTTCTTTGGAGTAGAATTACAATCAAACTTCAAACTTGGTAAGTTTTCGTTTAATTTATAAATTCTACTCCAATAGGAGCGCCTTAGCTTCGCCTCGAGTTAAACTGAGATTTTAAAGTTCAGCATGAGCTAAACCAACACTAATGACCAATAATAGCCCTATTCAATAAAAAGAGGCCGCTGTACAAAATTTCATTTACAGTAAAATAATTCAAATATAACAGAATGCGATGAGTGACTTCGAAAAACAGATAACTGTTTTTCACTTTCAATTGGTTTATTATAAAACCTTGCAAACGTTTTAGCATTTGTCCAGCCTACATATCTTATGATTTGGTCAACATCAACTCCTCTTGCTTTAAGGTGGGACGTTGAGGCAGACCGTGTGCTATGAGCACCGTAAACACTGGTATCTATACCTGCAAGAAATAATACTTCTTTTATCCATCTAGAAATAGATGACTTGGACGCAGCGGTATAAGGCTTACGATATGTAAGAAAAAGTGCGTCGTCTCTATTCAGGTATGACGTCATTCTAATATACCTAGCTAAGTGCGTCACCGGACAAAGGGACGACTCTTGAAAAGGTCGAAATTTAACTACTGATTTGTGGTTTCCCGGTTTCGTTGTTTTTAATAGCACATTAATTTGAAAATCAAAACTTCCATCGTCATTATTTATCATATTATTAAGTGACAAACTGGCCAACAACTGAACTCTTTCACAAGCCGATAGAATCAATAAAACCGCTAATTTTTGTGTTAGTGACTTTAATTTAAGGTTTTCGATATCCCAAACTGGTAATCTAAATAGATCGAATACACATTTTACATCCCAAATACTAGAAATCTTGGGTAGGCTAGGCCTGCTATTAAAGACACCTCTCATGAATTTCTTAGTGATGTGATTACTGCCTAACTGAAGGCTTGGTAAAATTGCGGATAAAGCACTCTTCGCAGTATTAATAGCACTGTATCCAACACCTGAGTAAAACAGTTCCGTAAGAAAGGTCAAAGTCTCCGGTACAGTTGCCTCCAAGGCCTGGATTGTGTTTCTTCCACAAAAGTCGATCCATTTTTCAATGTAAACCCTGTACTGACGCTTAGTTGAATCCCGCCATCCATCCATGATAATATCGACTGTGGAAGGAGAATATCCTTGGTGGTGAAGCCCTTGCCGGAGACGACAGAAGCCGCTAGGCGTAACGTTTTGGACAATGGATGGTGTAAGGTCGGTTTCTGTGGAAGAGAAAGTAAAAGTATCATTTGGTAAAAGTATAGGACTTCCTATTAAGAGCTTTAATAGTAAGGGATACCAAACTTGTGTGGTCCAGTTTGGGAAAATCAAAATACCAGTTGCCTGATCTGTCTCTACCTTCTGAAGGGTCCTCAGAAGTAAGCTAAATGGGGGAAAAGCATAAAAGAAATGAGTCTCCCAACTCATTGCAAATGCATCTACGAAAAAACATTCTGGATCTGGTTTCCAAGAAACAAATGGTTTAATCTGAAAATTTAATCTGGTTGCAAACAGATCAATATCTATCGACTGACATACCAACGAATTCAAAATAACGAATATTCTAGAATTCAATTTCCATTCTTTTTCATTATCAAATTTTCGAGATGCTTTATCCGCGATATTAGCAACTCCTGGCACATGCTCTGCAGATATCCACCCTTTATCCTGCAATACTAACTGCCAGATCCTATTTGCGAAATAGTTATACAATTGAGATTTTGTTCCTCCCATTTTATTTATATAAGCTACTGTGGTTATACTATCTGAACGCAGCCTGACATGAATGCCCTTAATATCCTGAGCAAAACACTTTAATCCCAGATAAACGGCCTTCGTTTCTAAAACATTGATGTCAAATCCCTTCTCTTCTGAGGACTATTCGCCTGTGGCTGTTTTCATGGAATATTCATCCACGAGTGCCCAGCCTAATTTGGATGCATCACTACACAAATATTTGTCAATTGACCTAGGTTCAATTGCTTTAGACGCATGGTTGGCAATGTTCAACCACCAATGCAATTCGGAAATTACATCGGATGTTAAAGTTAGCCTAGCCGCAAAATCACCCTTCGCGTGCTTTAGTGCTTGAATTTTCAATGATTCCGCTTTCCGGTAATATAAAGGCCCTAATTCCACTGCTGGGAAGGTTGAAACAAGAACACCTAGAGTTTCGGCCAAATTTTGAATCGTAGTCGATTTTTGACGGAGAACTTTTGAAACTGAATCTAGAACCTTTTCAATTTTTCTTTCGGCAGGGAAATACACATTAATCGCGAATCTAATAAAAAACCCAGAAATTCTATTCTTTGACTTGGAATGAGAACTGACTTCCCCGGGTGAATTACAAACCCCAGCTCTGACAGTAATTTCACTGTTTCATAGACATTGTTTTGACATTCTAAAACTGACCTTCCCAGAAGAAGGGTATCGTCTAGATAAACAATTGACATATAACCTTTTCGTCGAAGAAGGGAGAAAACGGGTTTCATAAGTTTCGTGAGAACCCTTGGGGCAGATGATAAGCCGTTTGGCATACATGTGAAAGCATAATAACAATCTACTTCAAAACAAAGCCATAATTGATACTCAAAATCAACAGGGCATGAATAATAAAAGTCAACAAGGTCAACAGAGGCCATATAACAATTTTTTGTCATTAAAAGAACCGCAGACTGAACACTTTCCATTTTAAAATGGTAATATTTAATACTTTCGTTTAATTTTTTAAGATTCAAAATAAACCGAGAAGACCCATCTTTCTTTGGGACCGTAAAAACGGGAGAAACACAAAGTATTCCTTTTATTCTGAACTCGGGTACTTTAATAATAACTCCTTTATGCAATAAAATATAAACTTCTTTTCGTATAGCCTGCATTTCTTCAGGCGTAAAACTTTTGTTTTTTGTTACCAAAGCTTTTAATGGTCTTTTCTCGAATTCAATCTTATAGCCTGAAGCCACAATATTCAAAATATTCAAATCACTTGTTATTGATTGCCATTTTGAGATAAACTTACTAATTATCCCTGCTTTAAAATTATCAACCAAATGTTTGGACTGCCTATTGAAATTTACAACAAAATCATAAAACTCAAGGTCAGGGTATGTTAAATGGTACATATTTGCCACTTATTTGCGATCCCTTTTCTGAAAGTTCTGGAATTTCGACCTCTCCTGACGGTCCTGGTTCTGCTTTTTTCGATAGAATGGACGGGGAGCCTCGTTCTGCCATCGGCGATAACGTTAGGCCCCCCCCTTGCACGTTTTTTGGTCTTCCAAATGATTTTTTCAAATCCGCCACGGATTTGGCTTTGGACGTTGTTTTTGCAACATCTTTGCCAAAAAGAAACTCCGTGACTTTGACTTCGGGAGCGCATAAAGCGGATGCCACCATGGGATCTGGGCTCAACTCGAATTTCATTGCATGGCGTCTTTTTAGACTTAAATCATAATTGGTGAGGCCAAGCATGTGAACTGCATCTGTTAGGTTTTTAACAACCTTTTCTTTGATATGCTCATTTTCGAGCTCAAGGACATCATTTACTGCCTCTAAAACACAAAAGGTTGAGTGAACAATTGTCCGCTGCACTTGAAGTGCCTTAGCATCCCTCTGTTTAGCACGTGCTGAGAGAGTGGCCCAAATCTCACTATTCACCTTGGGAACAACAATTTTATCTGTATTCGCAGGCCTAGGGTGGCGCTCAAATAAATCTTTTAGCTTCCCTATTTCCAAAGGCTCGGAGAAAGCTCTATTTGCAACTTTGGCAAGTTTTTTTGGATCTTGGGGACCCTCTTTGTTACCAGAACGTTCCTCAGAAATCTTTTTGAATAGAGAGTCATTTGACGTGTTTTCTTTTAATCTTTTACCTTTTCGCTTTTCCGGAGAAGCCTTCCGCTTTTTTTTCATGGATTTTTACGGGGCTCACAGAGAGCAGTTCTCATGGTTCTAGAACCTATTTGTGGGCTCCGAGAGCTAGATTTGTCATTCCTAGAATTAATTTGAGGGCTCCGAGAGCCATATCGAGCATGAGTTTGAAACTCTGGGCTCCGAGAGCCACTATTTGTTCTATGATCACTATCACTCTCACTTGAGAGTATTCTGCGACGCGTCCAATCACTATTCGCGTCCAATAGTCCAATCACTATTTCACTGTCACTCATTATTTAATTTGGTCTGAATCAAAGCGAATGCGAACGTCAACTGGTTTGGTTTGGTCAATTGAGGCGATTGCACCCGTCTATCTCAGTTTAACTCGAGGCGAAGCTAAGGCGCTCCTATTGGAGTAGAATCACATTCTTTACCATGTGCAATCATAAAATAGTCTAATATCTTCATTTTTTCCACAGACATAGCTATTACCCCCGAAAACTAAACTTTTGCAATAGGAAAAGAGCCTTTAATCAAACTCTTTACCATGCGCAATCATAAAATAGTCTAATATCTTCTTTTTTCCACAGACATAGCTATTACCCTCGAAAACTAAGACTTTTGAAATAGGAAAAGAGCCTTTAATCACATTCTTTACCATGCGCAATCATAAAACAGTCTAATATCTTGATTTTTCCACAGACGTAGCTATTACCCTCGAAAACTAAGACTTTTGAAATAGGAAAAGAGCCCTTAATCACATTCTTTACCATGCGCAATCATAAAATAGTCTAATATCTTCATTTTTTCCACAGACGTAGCTATTACCTCCGAAAACTAAAACTTTTGAAATAGGAAAAGAGCGTTTAATCACATTCTTTACCATGCGCAATCATAAAATAGTCTAATATCTTCATTTTTTCCACAGACATAGCTATTACCCTCGAAAACTAAGACTTTTTAAATAGGAAAAGAGCCTTTAATCACATTCTTTACCATGTGCAATCATAAAATAGTCTAATATCTTCATTTTTTCCACAGACATAGCTATTACCCTCGAAAACTAAAACTTTTGAAATAGGAAAAGAGCCTTTAATCACATTCTTTACCATGTGCAATCATAAAATAGTCTAATATCTTCATTTTTCCACGGACGTAGCTATTACCCCCGAAAACTAAAACTTTTGAAATAGGAAAAGAGCCTTTAATCACATTCTTTACCATTCGCAATCATAAAATAGTCTAATATCTTCATTTTTTTCCACAGACGTAGCTATTACCCCCGAATACTAAAACTTTTGAAATAGGAAAAGAGCCTTTAATCACATTCTTTACCATGTACAATCATAAAATAGTCTAATATTTTCATTTTTTCCATGGACGTAGCTATTACCCCCGAAAAATAAAACTTTTGAAATAGGAAAAGAGCGTTTAATCACATTCTTTACCATGCGCAATCATAAAATAGTCTAATATCTTCATTTTTTCCCAGACATAGCTATTAGCCCCGAAAACTAAAACTTTTGAAATAGGAAAAGAGCCTTTAATCACATTCTTTACCATGTGCAATCATAAAATAGTCTAATATTTTCATTTTTTCCACGGACTTAGCTTTTACCCCCAAAAACTAAAACTTTTGAAATAGGAAAAGAGCGTTTAATCACATTCTTTACCATGCGCAATAATAAAATTGTCTAATATCTTCATTTTTTCCACAGACGTAGCTATTACCCTCGAAAACTAAAACTTTTGAAATAGGAAAAGAGCCTTTAATCACAATCTTTACCATGTGCAATCATAAAATAGTCTAATATCTTCATTTTTCCACGGACGTAGCTATTACCCCCGAAAACTAAAACTTTGAAATAGGAAAAGAGCCTTTAATCACATTCTTTACCATGTACAATCATAAAATAGTCTAATATCTTCATTTTTCCACAGACGTAGCTATTACCCCCGAAAAATAAAACTTTTTAAATAGGAAAAGAGCGTTTAATGACATTCATTACCATGCGCAATCATAAATAGTCTAATATCTTCATTTTTTCCACAGACATAGCTATTACCCCGAAAACTAAAACTTTTGAAATAGGAAAAGAGCCTTTAATCACATTCTTTACCATGTGCAATCATAAAATAGTCTAATATCTCCATTTTTTCCACAGACATAGCTATTACCCCCGAAAACTAAAACTTTTGCAATAGGAAAAGAGCCTTTAATCAAACTCTTTACCATGCGCAATCATAAAATAGTCTAATATCTTCTTTTTTCCACAGACATAGCTATTACCCTCGAAAACTAAGACTTTTGAAATAGGAAAAGAGCCTTTAATCACATTCTTTACCATGCGCAATCATAAAACAGTCTAATATCTTGATTTTTCCACAGACGTAGCTATTACCCTCGAAAACTAAGACTTTTGAAATAGGAAAAGAGCCTTAATCACATTCTTTACCATGCGCAATCATAAAATAGTCTAATATCCTCATTTTTTCCACAGACGTAGCTATTACCTCCGAAAACTAAAACTTTTGAAATAGGAAAAGAGCGTTTAATCACATTCTTTACCATGCGCAATCATAAAATAGTCTAATATCTTCATTTTTTCCACAGACATAGCTATTACCCTCGAAAACTAAGACTTTTTAAATAGGAAAAGAGCCTTTAATCACATTCTTTACCATGTGCAATCATAAGATAGTCTAATATCTTCATTTTTTCCACAGACAAAGCTATTACCCTCGAAAACTAAAACTTTGAAATAGGAAAAGAGCCTTTAATCACATTCTTTACCATGTGCAATCATAAAATAGTCTAATATCTTTATTTTTCCACGGACGTAGCTATACCCCCGAAAACTAAAACTTTTGAAATAGGAAAAGAGCCTTTAATCACATTCTTTACCATTCGCAATCATAAAATAGTCTAATATCTTCATTTTTTTCCACAGACGTAGCTATTACCCCCGAATACTAAAACTTTTGAAATAGGAAAAGAGCCTTTAATCACATTCTTTACCATGTACAATCATAAAATAGTCTAATATCTTCATTTTTTCCACGGACGTAGCTATTACCCCCGAAAAACAAAACTTTTGAAATAGGAAAAGAGCGTTTAATCACATTCTTTACCATGCGCAATCATAAAATAGTCTAATATCTTCATTTTCTACATGGACGTAGCTATTACTCCCAAAAACTAAAACTTTTGAAATAGGAAAAGAGCGTTTAATCACATTCTTTACCATGCGCAATAATAAAATAGTCTAATATCTTCATTTTTTCCACAGACGTAGCTATTAACCTCGAAAACTAAAACTTTGGAAATAGGAAAAGAGCCTTTAATCACATTCTTTACCATGTGCAATCATAAAATAGTCTAATATCTTCATTTTTTCCACAGACGTAGCTATTACCCTCGAAAACTAAAACTTTGGAAATAGGAAAAGAGCCTTTAATCACATTCTTTACCATGCGCAATCATAAAATAGTCTAATATCTTCATTTTTTCCACAGACATAGCTATTAACCTCGAAAACTAAAACTTTTGAAATAGGAAAAGAGCCTTTAATCCCATTCTTTACCATGTGCAATCATAAAATAGTCTAATATCTTCATTTTTCCACGGACGTAACTATTACCCACGAAAACTAAAACTTTTGAAATAGGAAAAGAGCCTTTAATCACATTCTTTACCATGCACAATCATAATATAGTCTAATATCTTCATTTTTTCCACAGACATAGCTATTACCCTCGAAAACTAAGACTTTTGAAATAGGAAAAGAGCCTTTAATCACATTCTTTACCATGTGCAATCATAAAATAGTCTAATATCTTCATTTTTTCCACAGACGTAGCTAATACCCCCGAAAACTAAAACTTTGAAATAGGAAAAGAGCGTTTAATCACATTCTTTACCATGCGCAATCATAAAATAGTCTAATATCTTCATTTTTTTCCACTGACATAGCTATTACCCTCGAAAACTAAAACTTTTGAAATAGGAAAAGAGCCTTTAATCACACTCTTTACCATGCGCAATCATAAAATAGTCTAATATCTTCATTTTTTCCACAGACATAGCTATTACCCTCGAAAACTAAGACTTTTGAAATAGGAAAAGAGCCTTTAATCACATTCTTTACCATGGGCAAACATAAAATAGTCTAATATCTTCATTTTTTCCACAGACGTAGCAAATACCCCGAAAACTAAAACTTTTGAAATAGGAAAAGAGCGTTTAATCACATTCTTTAAAATGTGCAATCATAAAATAGTCTAATATCTTCATTTTTTTCCACTGACATAGCTATTACCCTCGAAAACTAAAACTTTTGAAATAGGAAAAGAGCCTTTAATCACATTCTTTACATGCGCAATCATAAAATTGTCTAATATCTTCATTTTTCCCACAGACATAGCTATTACCCCCGAAAACTAAAACTTTTGAAATAGGAAAAGAGCATTTAATCATATTCTTTACCATGTGCAATCATAAAATAGTCTAATATCTCATTTTTTCCACGGACGTAGCTATTACCCGCGAAAACTAAAACTTTTGAAATAGGAAAAGAGCGTTTATCACATTCTTTACCATGTGCAAAAATAAAATAGTCTAATATCTTCATTTTTTCCACGGACGTAGCTATTAACCTCGAAAACTAAAACTTTGGAAATAGGAAAAGAGCCTTTAATCACATTCTTTACATGTGCAATCATAAAATAGTCTATTATCTTTATTTTTTCCACAGACGTAGCTATTGCCCCCGAAAAATAAAACTTTTTTAAATGGGAAAAGAGCCTTTAATCACATTCTTTACCATGTGCAATCATAAAATAGTCTAATATCTTCATTTTTTCCACAAACATAGCTGTTACCCCCGAAAACTAAAACTTTTGAAATAGGAAAAGAGCCTTTAATCACATTCTTTACCATGTGCAATCATAAAATAGTCTAATATCTTCATTTTTTCCACAAACATAGCTGTTACCCTCGAAAACTAAAACTTTTGAATAGGAAAAGAGCCTTTAATCACATTCTTTACCATGTGCAATCATAAAATAGTCTAATATCTTCATTTTTTCCACTGACATAGATATTACCCTCGAACACTAAAACTTTTGAAATAGGAAAAGAGCTTTAATCAATTCTTTGCATGCACAATCATAAAATAGTCTAATATCTTCATTTTTTCCACAGACATAGCTATTATCCCCGAAAACTAAAACTTTTGAAATTGGAAAGAGCCTTTAATCACATTCTTTACCATGCGCAATCATAAAATAGTCTAATATCTTCATTTTTTTCACAGACATAGCTATTACCCTCGAAAACTAAAACTTTGAAATAGGAAAAGAGCCTTTAATGACATTCTTTACCATGTGTAATCATAAAATAGTCTAATATCTTCATTTTTCCACGGACGTAGCTATTACCCCCGAAAACTAAAACTTTTGAAATAGGAAAAGAGCCTTTATCACATTTTTACCATGCGCAATGATAATATAGTCTAATATCTTCATTTTTTCCACAGACATAGCTATTACCCTCGAAAACTAAGACTTTTGAAATAGGAAAGAGCCTTTAATCACATTCTTTACCATGTGCAATCATAAATAGTCTAATATCTTCATTTTTGTCCAATGACATAGCTATTACCCTCGAAAACTAAAGCTTTTGAAATAGGAAAAGAGCCTTTAATCACATTCTTTACCATGCGCAATCATAAATAGTCAAATATCTTCATTTTTTCCACAGACAAAGCTATTACCCTCGAAAACTAAGACTTTTAAAATAGGAAAAGAGCCTTTAATCACATTCTTTACCATGTGTAATCATAAAATTGTCTAATATCTTCATTTTTTCCACAGACAAAGCTATTACCCTCGAAAACTAAAACTTTTGAAATAGGAAAAGAGCCTTTAATCACATTCTTTACCATGTGCAATCATCAAATAGTCTAATATCTTTATTTTTCCACGGACGTAGCTATTACCCCCCAAAACTAAAACTTTTGAAATAGGAAAAGAGCCTTTAATCACATTCTTTACCATTCGCAATCATAAAATAGTCTAATATCTTCATTTTTTCCACAGACGTAGCTATTACCCCCGAATACTAAAACTTTTGAAATAGGAAAAGAGCCTTTAATCACATTCTTTACCATGTACAATCATAAAATAGTCTAATATCTTCATTTTTTCCACGGACGTACGTATTACCCCCGAAAAACAAAACTTTTGAAATAGGAAAAGAGCGTTTAATCACATTCTTTACCATGCGCAATCATAAAATAGTCTAATATCTTCATTTTCTACATGGACGTAGCTATTACTCCCAAAAACTAAAACTTTTGAATAGGAAAAGAGCATTTAATCACATTCTTTACATGCGCAATAATAAAATAGTCTAATATCTTCATTTTTTCCACAGACGTAGCTATTAACCTCGAAAACTAAAACTTTGGAAATAGGAAAAGAGCCTTTAATCACATTCTTTACCATGTGCAATCATAAAATAGTCTAATATCTTCATTTTTTCCACAGACGTAGCTATTAACCTCGAAAACTAAAACTTTGGAAATAGGAAAAGAGCCTTTAATCACATTCTTTACCATGGCGCAATCATAAAATAGTCTAATATCTTCATTTTTTCCACAGACATAGCTATTAACCTCGAAAACTAAAACTTTTGAAATAGGAAAAGAGCCTTTAATCCATTCTTTACCATGTGCAATCATAAAATAGTCTAATATCTTCATTTTTCCACAGACGTAGCTATTACCCCGAAAACTAAACTTTTGAAATAGGAAAAGAGCCTTTAATCACATTCTTAACCATGCACAATCATAATATAGTCTAATATCTTCATTTTTTCCACAGACATAGCTATTACCCTCGAAAACTAAGACTTTTGAATAGGAAAAGAGCCTTTAATCACATTCTTTACCATGTGCAATCATAAATAGTCTAATATCTTCATTTTTTCCACAGACGTAACTAATACCCCCGAAAACTAAAACTTTTGAAATAGGAAAAGAGCGTTTAATCACATTCTTTACCATGCGCAATCATAAAATAGTCTAATATCTTCATTTTTTTCCACTGACATAGCTATTACCCTCGAAAACTAAAACTTTTGAAATAGGAAAAGAGCCTTTAATCACACTCTTTACCATGCGCAATCATAAAATAGTCTAATATCTCATTTTTTCCACAGACATAGCTATTACCCTCGAAAACTAAGACTTTTGAAATAGGAAAAGAGCCTTTAATCACATTCTTTACCATGGGCAAACATAAAATAGTCTAATATCTTCATTTTTCCACAGACGTAGCAAATACCCCCGAAAACTAAAACTTTTGAAATAGGAAAAGAGCGTTTAATCACTTCTTTAAAATGTGCAATCATAAAATAGTCTAATATCTTCATTTTTTTCCACTGACATAGCTATTACCCTCGAAAACTAAAACTTTTGAAATAGGAAAAGAGCCTTTAATCACATTCTTTACCATGCGCAATCATAAAATTGTCTAATATCTTCATTTTTCCCACAGACATAGCTATTACCCCCGAAAACTAAAACTTTTGAAATAGGAAAAGAGCATTTAATCATATTCTTTACCATGTGCAATCATAAAATAGTCTAATATCTTCATTTTTTCCACGGACGTAGCTATTACCCGCGAAAACTAAAACTTTGAAATAGGAAAAGAGCGTTTAATCACATTCTTTACCATGTGCAAAAATAAAATAGTCTAATATCTTCATTTTTTCCACGGACGTAGCTATTAACCTCGAAAACTAAAACTTGGAAATAGGAAAAGAGCCTTTAATCACATTCTTTACCATGTGCAATCATAAAATAGTCTATTATCTTTATTTTTTCACAGACGTAGCTATTGCCCCCGAAAAATAAAACTTTTTAAATGGAAAAGAGCCTTTAATCACATTCTTTACCATGTGCAATCATAAAATAGTCTAATATCTTCATTTTTCCACAAACATAGCTGTTACCCCCGAAAACTAAAACTTTTGAAATAGGAAAAGAGCCTTTAATCACATTCTTACCATGTGCAATCATAAAATAGTCTAATATCTTCATTTTTTCCACAAACATAGCTGTTACCCTCGAAAACTAAAACTTTGAAATAGGAAAAGAGCCTTTAATCACATTCTTTACCATGTGCAATCATAAAATAGTCTAATATCTTCATTTTTCACTGACATAGATATTACCCTCGAACACTAAAACTTTTGAATAGGAAAAGAGCCTTTAATCAATTCTTTGCCATGCACAATCATAAAATAGTCTAATATCTTCATTTTTTCCACAGACATAGCTATTATCCCGAAAACTAAAACTTTTGAAATTGGAAAAGAGCTTTAATCACATTCTTTACCATGTGCAATCATAAAATAGTCTAATATCTTCATTTTTTCCACAGACATAGCTATTACCCTCGAAAACTAAAACTTTTGAAATAGGAAAAGAGCCTTTAATCACATTCTTTACCATGTGCAATCATAAAATAGTCTAATATCTTCATTTTTCCACGGACGTAGCTATTACCCCCGAAAACTAAAACTTTTGAAATAGGAAAAGAGCCTTTAATCACATTTTTTACCATGCGCAATCATAATATAGTCTAATATCTTCATTTTTTCCACAGACATAGCTATTACCCTCGAAAACTAAGACTTTTGAAATAGGAAAAGAGCCTTTAATCACATTCTTTACCATGTGCAATCATAAAATAGTCTAATATCTTCATTTTTGTCCAATGACATAGCTATTACCCTCGAAAACTAAAGCTTTTGAAATAGGAAAAGAGCCTTTAATCACATTCTTTACCATGCGCAATCATAAAATAGTCAAATATCTTCATTTTTTCCACAGACAAAGCTATTACCCTCGAAAACTAAGACTTTGAAATAGGAAAAGAGCCTTTAATCACATTCTTTACCATGTGTAATCATAAAATAATCTAATATCTTCATTTTTTCCACAGACGAGCTAATACCCCCGAAAACTAAAACTTTTGAAATAGGAAAAGAGCCTTTAATCACATTCTTTACTATGTGCAATCATAAAATAGTCTAATATCTTCATTTTTTCCCAGACATAGCTATTACCCCCGAAAACTAAAACTTTTGAAATAGGAAAAGAGCCTTTAATCACATTCTTTACCATGTGCAATCATAAAATAGTCTAATATCTTCATTTTTTCCACGGACGTAGCTATTACCCCCGAAAACTAAAACTTTTGAAATAGGAAAAGAGCATTTAATCACATTCTTTACCATGCGCAATAATAAATAGTCTAAAATCTTCATTTTTCCACAGACGTAGCTATTACCCTCGAAAACTAAAAGTTTTGAAATAGGAAAAGAGCCTTTAATCACATTCTTCACCGTGTGCAAACATAAAATAGTCTAATATCTTCATTTTTCCACGGACGTAGCTATTACCCCCGAAAACTAAAACTTTGAAATAGGAAAAGAGCCTTTAATCACATTCTTTACCATGTGCAATCATAAAATAGTCTAATATCTTCATTTTTCCACTGACGTAGCTATTACCCCCGAAAAATAAAACTTTTTAAATAGG
>NW_027064245.1:0-27294 GCF_032884065.1 Artemia franciscana
ACTAAAACTTTTGACATAGGAAAAGAGCCTTTAAATCACATTCTTTACCATTTGCAATCATAAAATATTCTAATATCTTCATTTTTCAACATACGTAGATATTACCCTCGAAAACTAAAACTTTTGACATAGGAAAAGAGCCTTTAATCACATTCTTTACCATTTGCAACCATAAAATTGTCTA
Source organism: Artemia franciscana (assembly GCF_032884065.1). Lineage (NCBI taxonomy): Eukaryota > Metazoa > Arthropoda > Branchiopoda > Anostraca > Artemiidae > Artemia > Artemia franciscana. The sequence goes on from NW_027064245.1 coordinate 185, forward strand.
ATATCTTCATTTTTTCAACATACGTAGCTATTACACTCGAAAACTAAAACTTTTGAAATAGGAAAAGAGCCTTTAATCACATTCTTTACCATTTGCGATCATAAAATAGTCTAATATCTTCATTTTTTCAACATACTTAGCTATTACCCTCGAAAACTAAAACTTTTGAAATAGGAAAAAGAGCCTTTAATCACATTCTTTACAATTTGCAATCATAAAATAGTCTAATATTTTCATTTTTTCAACATACGTAGCTATTACCCTCGAAAACTAAGACTTTTGACATAGGAAAACAGCCTTTAATCACATTCTTTACCATTTGCAATCATAAAATAGTCTAATATCTTCATTTTTAAAACATACGTAGCTATTACCCTCGAAAACTAAAACTTTTGAAATAGGAAAAGAGCCTTTAATCACATTCTTTACCATGTGCAATCATAAAATAGTCTAATATCTTCATTTTTTCAACAGACATAGCTATTACCCTCGAAAACTAAAACTTTTGAAATAGGAAAAGAGCCTTTAATCACATTCTTTACCATTTGCAATCATAAAATAGTCCAATATCTTCATTTTTTCAACATACGTGGCTATTACCCTCGAAAACTAAAACTTTTGAAATAGGTAATGAGCCTTTAATCACATTCTTTACCATGTGCAATCATAAAATAGTCTAATATCTTCATTTTTTCCACAGACCTAGCTATTACCCTCGAAAACTAAAACTTTTGAATAGGAAAAGAACCTTTAATCACATTCTTTACCATTTGCAATCTTAAATAGTCTAATATCTTCATTTTTTCAACATTCGTAGCTCTTACCCCCGAAAACTAAAACTTTTGTAAAAGGAAAAGAGCCTTTAATCACATTCTTTACCATTTGCAATCATAAAATAGTCTAATATCTTCCTTTTTTCCAAAGACATAGCTAATACCCTCCTAAACTAAAACTTTTGAAAAAGGAAAAGAGCCGTTAATCACATTCTTTACCATGTGCAATCATAAAAAAGTCTAATATCTTCATTTTTTCAACATACGTAGCTATTACCCTCGAAAACTAGAACTTTTGAAATAGGAAAAGAGCCTTTAATCATATTCTTTACCATGTGCAATCATAGTTAGTCTAATATCTTCATTTTTTTCAACATACGTAGCTATTACCCTCGAAAACTAAAACTTTTGACATAAGAAAAGAGCCTTTAATCACATTCTTTACCATTTGCAATCATAAAATATTCTCATATCTTCATTTTTTCAACATACGTAGCTATTACCCTCGAAAACTAAAGCTTTTGACATTAGATAAGAACCTTTAATCACATTCTTTACCATTTGCAATCATAAAATAGTCCAATATCTTCATTTTTTTCAACATACGTAGCTATTACCCTCGAAAATTAAAACTTTTGACATAGGAAAAGAGCCTTTAATCACATTCTTTACCATTTTGCAATCATAAAATATTCTAATATCTTAATTTTTTCAACATACGTAGCTATTACCCTCGAAAACTAAAACTTTTGACATAGGAAAAGAGCTTTAATCACATTCTTTACCATTTGCAATCATAAAATTGTCTAATATCTTCATTTTTTCAACATACGTAGCTATTACCCTCGAAAACTAAAACTTTTGAAATAGGAAAAGAGCCTTTAATCACATTCTTTACCATTTGCAATCATAAAATAGTCTAATATATTCATTTTTTCAACATACTTAGCTATTACCCTCGAAACTAAAACTTTGAAATAGGAAAAGAGCCTTTAATCACATTCTTTACCATGTGCAATCATAAAATAGTCTAATATCTTCATTTTTTCCACAGAAATAGATATTACCCTCGAAAACTAAAACTTTTGACATAGGATAAGAGCCTTTAATCACATTCTTTACCATTTGCAATCATAAAATAGTCCAATATCTTCATTTTTTCAACATACGTAGCTATTACCCTCGAAAATTAAAACTTTTGACTTTGGAAAAGAGCCTTTAATCACATTCTTTACCATTTGCAATCATAAAATTGTCTAATATCTTCATTTTTTCAACATACGTAGCTATTACCCTCGAAAACTAAACTTTTGAAATAGGAAAAGAGCCTTTAATCACATTCTTTACCATTTGCAATCATAAAATAGTCTAATATCTTCATTTTTTCAACATACGTAGCTATTACCCTCGAAAACTAAAACTTTTGACATAGGAAAAGAGCCTTTAATCACATTCTTTACCATTTGCAATCATAAAATATTCTAATATCTTCATTTTTTCAACATACGTAGCTATTACCCTCGAAAACTAAAACTTTTGACATAGGAAAAGAGCCTTTAATCACATTCTTTACCATTTGCAATCATAAATTGTCTAATATCTTCATTTTTTCACATACGTAGCTATTACCCTCGAAAACTAAAACTTTTGAAATAGGAAAAGAGCCTTTAATCACATTCTTTACCATTTGCAATCATAAAATAGTCTAATATCTTCATTTTTTCAACATACTTAGCTATTACCCTCGAAAACTAAAACTTTTGAAATAGGAAAAGAGCCTTTAATAACATTCTTTACCATTTGCAATCATAAAATAGTCTAATATCTTAATTTTTTCAACATAGGTAGCTATTACCCTCGAAAACTAAGACTTTTGACATAGGAAAAGAGCCTTTAATCACATTCTTTACCATTTGCAATCATAAAATAGTCTAATATCTTCATTTTTCAACATACGTAGCTATTACCCTCGAAAACTAAAACTTTTGACATAGGAAAAGAGCCTTTAATCACATTCTTTACCATTTGCAATCATAAAATAGTCTAATATCTTCATTTTTCAACATACGTAGCTATTACCCTCGAAAACTAAAACTTTTGACATAGGAAAGAGCCTTTAATCACATTCTTACCATTAGAAATCATAAAATAGTCTAATATCTTCATTTTTTCAACATACGTAGCTATTACCCTCGAAAACTAAAACTTTTGAAATAGGAAAAGAGCCTTTAATCACATTCTTTACCATTTTCAATCATAAAATAGTCTAATATCTTCATTTTTTTTTTTCAATATACGTAGCTATTACCCTCGAAAACTAAAACTTTTGAAATAGGAAAAGAGCCTTTAATCACATTCTTTACCATGTGCAATCATAAATTGTCTAATATCTTCATTTTTTCAACATACGTAGCTATTACCCGCGAAAACTAAAACTTTTGAAATAGGAAAAGAGCCTTTAATCACATTCTTTACCATTTGCAATCATAAAATAGTCTAATATCTTCATTTTTTCAACATACGTAGCTATTAACCTCGAAAACTAAAACTTTTGAAATAGGAAAAGAGCCTTTAATCACATTCTTTACCATGTGCAATCATAAAATAGTCTAATATCTTCATTTTTTCAAAATACTTAGCTATTACCCTCGAAAACTAAAACTTTTGAAATAGGAAAAACAGCCTTTAATCACATTCTTTACCATGTGCAATCATAAAATAGTCTATATCTTCATTTTTTCCACATACGTAGCTATAACCCTCGAAAACTAAAACTTTTGACATAGGAAAAGAGCCTTTAATCACATTCATTACCATTTGCGATCATAAAATAGTCTAATATCTTCATTTTTTCAACATACGTAGCTGTTACCCTCGAAAACTAAAACTTTTGAAATAGGAAAAGAGCTTTTAATCACATTCTTTAACATTTTCAATCATAAAATAGTCTAATATCTTCATTTTTTCATCATACGTAGCTATTACCCTCGAAAACCAAAACTTTTGACATAGGAAAAGAGCCTTTACTCACATTCTTTACCATTTCCAATCATAAAATAGTCTAATATCTTCATTTTCCGACATACATAGCTATTACCCTCGAAAACTAAAACTTTTGAAATAGGAAAAGAGCCTTTAATCACATTCTTTACCATTTGCAATCATAAAATAGTCTAATATCTTCATTTTTTCAACATACGTAGCTATTACCCTCGAAAACTAAAACTTTTGACATAGGAAAAGAGCCTTTAATCACAATCTTTACCATTCGCAATCCAAAAATAGTCTAATATCTTCATTTTTTCAACATACGTAGCTATTACCCTTTAAAACTAAAACTTTTGACATAGGAAAAGAGCCTTTAATCACATTCTTTACCATTTGCAATCATAAAATAGTCTAATATCTTCATTTTTTCAACATACGTAGCTATTACCCTCGAAAACTAAAACTTTTGAAATAGGAAAAGAGCCTTTAATCACGTTCTTTACCATGTGCAATCATAAAATTTTCTAATATCTTCATTTTTTCAACATACGTAGCTATTACCCTCGAAAACTAAAACTTTCGACATAGGAAAAGAGCCTTTTAATCACATTCTTTACCATTTGCAATCATAAAATAGTCTAATATTTTCATTTTTACAACATACGTAGCTATTGCCCTCGAAAACTAAAACTTTTGTAATAGGAAAAGAGCCTTTAATCACATTCTTACCATTTGCAATCATAAAATAGTCTAATATTTCATTTTTTCAACATACGTAGCTATTACCTCGAAAACTAAAACTTTTGAAATAGGAAAAGAGCCTTTAATCACATTCTTTACCATTTGCAATCATAAAATAGTCTAATATCTTCATTTTTCAACATACGTAGCTATTACCCTCGAAAACTAAAACTTTTTGAAATAGGAAAAGAGCCTTTAATCACATTGTTTACCATGTGCGATCATAAATAGTCTAATATCTTCATTTTTTCCACATACGTAGCTATTACCCTCGAAAACTAAAACTTTTGAAATAGGAAAAGAGCCTTTAATCACATTCTTTACCATGTGCAATCATAAAATGGTCTAATATCTTCATTTTTTCAACATACGTAGCTAATACCCTCGAAAACTAAAACTTTTGAAATAGGAAAAGAGCCTTTAATCACATTCTTTACCATTTGCAATCATAAAATAGTCTAATATCTTCATTTTTTCAACATACGTAGCTGTTACCCTCGAAAACGAAAACTTTTGACATAGGAAAAGAGCCTTTAATCACATTCTTTACCATTTGCAATCATAAAATAGTCTAATATCTTCACTTTTTCAACATATGTAGCTATTACCCTCGAAAACTAAAACTTTTAAATAGGAAAAGAGCCTTTAATCACATTCTTTACCATTTGCAATCATAAAATAGTCTAATATCTTCATTTTTTCAACATACGTAGCTATTACCCTCGAAAACTAAAACTTTTGACATAGGAAAAGAGCCTTTAATTACATTCTTTACCATTTGCAATCATAAAATAGTCTAATATCTTTATTTTATCAACATACTTAGCTATTACCCTCGAAAACTAAAACTTTTAAAATAGGAAAAGAGCCTTTAATCACATTCTTTACCATGTGCAATCATAAAATAGTCTAATATCTTCATTTTTTCAACATACGTAGCTATTACCCTCGAAAACTAAAACTTTTGAAATAGGAAAAGAGCCTTTAATCACAATCTTTACCATTTGCAATCATAAAATAGTCTAATATCTTCGTTTTTTCAACATACGTAGCTATTACCCTCGAAAACTAAAACTTTTGAAATAGGAAAAGAGCCTTTAATCACATTCTTTTCCATGTGCAATCATAAAATAGTCTAATATCTTCATTTTTTCCACATACGTAGCTATTACCCTCGAAAACTAAAACTTTTGACATAGGAAAAGAGCCTTTAATCATATTCTTTACCATTTGCAATCATAAAATAGTCTAATATCTTCATTTTTTCAACATACGTAGCTGTTACCCTCGAAAACAAAAACTTTTGAAATAGGAAAAGAGCCTTTAATCACATTCTTTACCATTTCCAATCATAAAATAGTCTAATATCTTCATTTTTTCAACATACGTAGCTATTACCCTCGAAAACTAAAACTTTCGACATAGGAAAAGAGCCTTTAATCACATTCTTTACCATTTGCAATCCAAAAATAGTCTAATATCTTCATTTTTCCAACATACGTAGCTATTACCCTTTAAAACAAAAACTTTTGACATAGGAAAAGAGCCTTTAATCACATTTTTTACCATTTGCAATCATAAAATAGTCTAATATCTTCATTTTTTTCAACATACGTAGCTATTACCCTCGAAAACTAAAACTTTTGAAATAGGAAAAGAGCCTTTGATCACATTCTTTACCATTTGCAATCATAAAATAGTCTAATATCTTCATTTTTTTCAACATACGTAGCTATTACCCTCGAAAACTAAAACTTTTGAAATAGGAAAAGAGTCTTTAATCACATTCTTTACCATGTGCAATCATAAAATTGTCTAATATCTTCATTTTTTCAATATACGTAGCTATTACCCTCGAAAACTAGAACTTTTGAAATAGGAAAAGAGCCTTTAATCATATTCTTTACCATGTGCAATCATAGTTAGTCTAATATCTTCATTTTTCAACATACGTAGCTATTACCCTCGAAAACTAAAACTTTTGACATAAGAAAAGAGCCTTTAATCACATTCTTTACCATTTGCAATCATAAAATATTCTCATATCTTCATTTTTTCAACATACGTAGCTATTACCCTCGAAAACTAAAGCTTTTGACATTAGATAAGAACCTTTCATCACATTCTTTACCATTTGCAATCATAAAATAGTCCAATATCTTCATTTTTTCAACATACGTAGCTATTACCCTCGAAAATTAAAACTTTTGACATAGGAAAAGAGCCTTTAATCACATTCTTTACCATTTGCAATCATAAAATATTCTAATATCTTCATTTTTTCAACATACGTAGCTATTACCCTCGAAAACTAAAACTTTTGACATAGGAAAAGAGCCTTTAATCACATTCTTTACCATTTGCAATCATAAAATTGTCTAATATCTTCATTTTTTCAACATACGTAGCTATTACCCTCGAAAACTAAAACTTTTGAAATAGGAAAAGAGCCTTTAATCACATTCTTTACCATTTGCAATCATAAAATAGTCTAATATCTTCATTTTTTCAACATACTTAGCTATTACCCTCGAAAACTAAAACTTTTGAAATAGGAAAAGAGCCTTTAATCACATTCTTTACCATGTGCAATCATAAAATAGTCTAATATCTTCATTTTTTCCATAGAAATAGATATTACCCTCGAAAACTAAAACTTTTGACATAGGATAAGAGCCTTTAATCACATTCTTTACCATTTGCAATCATAAAATAGTCCAATATCTTCATTTTTTCAACATACGTAGCTATTACCCTCGAAAATTAAAACTTTTGACTTTGGAAAAGAGCCTTTAATCACATTCTTTACCATTTGCAATCATAAAATTGTCTAATATCTTCATTTTTTCAACATACGTAGCTATTACCCTCGAAAACTAAACTTTTGAAATAGGAAAAGAGCCTTTAATCACATTCTTTACCATTTGCAATCATAAAATAGTCTAATATCTTCATTTTTTCAACATACGTAGCTATTACCCTCGAAAACTAAAACTTTTGACATAGGAAAAGAGCCTTTAATCACATTCTTTACCATTTGCAATCATAAAATATTCTAATATCTTCATTTTTTCAACATACGTAGCTATTACCCTCGAAAACTAAAACTTTTGACATAGGAAAAGAGCCTTTAATCACATTCTTTACCATTTGCAATCATAAAATTGTCTAATATCTTCATTTTTTCAACATACGTAGCTATTACCCTCGAAAACTAAAACTTTTGAAATAGGAAAAGAGCCTTTAATCACATTCTTTACCATTTGCAATCATAAAATAGTCTAATATCTTCATTTTTTCAACATACTTAGCTATTACCCTCGAAAACTAAAACTTTTGAAATAGGAAAAGAGCCTTTAATCACATTCTTTACCATTTGCAATCATAAAATAGTCTAATATCTTAATTTTTTCAACATAGGTAGCTATTACCCTCGAAAACTAAGACTTTTGACATAGGAAAAGAGCCTTTAATCACATTCTTTACCATTTGCAATCATAAAATAGTCTAATATCTTCATTTTTTCAACATACGTAGCTATTACCCTCGAAAACTAAAACTTTTGACATAGGAAAAGAGCCTTTAATCACATTCTTTACCATTTGCAATCATAAAATAGTCTAATACCTCCTTTTTTTAACATACGTAGCTATTACCCTCGAAAACTAAAACTTTTGACATAGGAAAAGAGCCTTTAATCACATTCTTTACCATTAGAAATCATAAAATAGTCTAATATCTTCATTTTTTCAACATACGTAGCTATTACCCTCGAAAACTAAAACTTTTGAAATAGGAAAAGAGCCTTTAATCACATTCTTTACCATTTTCAATCATAAAATAGTCTAATATCTTCATTTTTTTTTTCAATATACGTAGCTATTACCCTCGAAAACTAAAACTTTTGAAATAGGAAAAGAGCCTTTAATCACATTCTTTACCATGTGCAATCATAACATAGTCTAATATCTTCATTTTTTCCACATACGTAGCTATAACCCTCGAAAACTAAAACTTTTGACATAGGAAAAGAGCCTTTAATCACATTCATTACCATTTGCGATCATAAAATAGTCTAATATCTTCATTTTTTCAACATACGTAGCTGTTACCCTCGAAAACTAAAACTTTTGAAATAGGAAAAGAGCTTTTAATCACATTCTTTACCATTTTCAATCATAAAATAGTCTAATATCTTCATTTTTTCATCATACGTAGCTATTACCCTCGAAAACCAAAACTTTTGACATAGGAAAAGAGCCTTTACTCACATTCTTTACCATTTCCAATCATAAAATAGTCTAATATCTTCATTTTTTTGACATACATAGCTATTACCCTCGAAAACTAAAACTTTTGAAATAGGAAAAGAGCCTTTAATCACATTCTTTACCATTTGCAATCATAAAATAGTCTAATATCTTCATTTTTTCAACATACGTAGCTATTACCCTCGAAAACTAAAACTTTTGACATAGGAAAAGAGCCTTTAATCACATTCTTTACCATTTGCAATCCAAAAATAGTCTAATATCTTCATTTTTTCAACATACGTAGCTATTACCCTTTAAAACTAAAACTTTTGACATAGGAAAAGAGCCTTTAATCACATTCTTTACCATTTGCAATCATAAAATAGTCTAATATCTTCATTTTTTCAACATACGTAGCTATTACCCTCGAAAACTAAAACTTTTGAAATAGGAAAAGAGCCTTTAATCACGTTCTTTACCATGCGCAATCATAAAATTGTCTAATATCTTCATTTTTCCAACATACGTAGCTATTACCCTCGAAAACTAAAACTTTCGACATAGGAAAAGAGCCTTTAATCACATTCTTTACCATTTGCAATCATAAAATAGTCTAATATCTTCATTTTTTCAACATACGTAGCTATTACCCTCGAAAACTAAAACTTTTGTAATAGGAAAAGAGCCTTTAATCACATTCTTTACCATTTGCAATCATAAAATAGTCTAATATCTTCATTTTTTCAACATACGTAGCTATTACCCTCGAAAACTAAAACTTTTGAAATAGGAAAAGAGCCTTTAATCACATTCTTTACCATTTGCAATCATAAAATAGTCTAATATCTTCATTTTTTCAACATACGTAGCTATTACCCTCGAAAACTAAAACTTTTGAAATAGGAAAAGAGCCTTTAATCACATTGTTTACCATGTGCGATCATAAAATAGTCTAATATCTTCATTTTTTCCACATACGTAGCTATTACCCTCGAAAACTAAAACTTTTGAAATAGGAAAAGAGCCTTTAATCACATTCTTTACCATGTGCAATCATAAAATGGTCTAATATCTTCATTTTTTCAACATACGTAGCTAATACCCTCGAAAACTAAAACTTTTGAAATAGGAAAAGAGCCTTTAATCACATTCTTTACCATTTGCAATCATAAAATAGTCTAATATCTTCATTTTTTCAACATACGTAGCTGTTACCCTCGAAAACTAAAACTTTTGACATAGGAAAAGAGCCTTTAATCACATTCTTTACCATTTGCAATCATAAAATAGTCTAATATCTTCATTTTTTCAACATATGTAGCTATTACCCTCGAAAACTAAAACTTTTAAATAGGAAAAGAGCCTTTAATCACATTCTTTACCATTTGCAATCATAAAATAGTCTAATATCTTCATTTTTTCAACATACGTAGCTATTACCCTCGAAAACTAAAACTTTTGACATAGGAAAAGAGCCTTTAATTACATTCTTTACCATTTGCAATCATAAAATAGTCTAATATCTTTATTTTTTCAACATACTTAGCTATTACCCTCGAAAACTAAAACTTTTAAAATAGGAAAAGAGCCTTTAATCACATTCTTTACCATGTGCAATCATAAAATAGTCTAATATCTTCATTTTTTCAACATACGTAGCTATTACCCTCGAAAACTAAAACTTTTGAAATAGGAAAAGAGCCTTTAATCACAATCTTTACCATTTGCAATCATAAAATAGTCTAATATCTTCGTTTTTTCAACATACGTAGCTATTACCCTCGAAAACTAAAACTTTTGAAATAGGAAAAGAGCCTTTAATCACATTCTTTTCCATGTGCAATCATAAAATAGTCTAATATCTTCATTTTTTCCACATACGTAGCTATTACCCTCGAAAACTAAAACTTTTGACATAGGAAAAGAGCCTTTAATCATATTCTTTACCATTTGCAATCATAAAATAGTCTAATATCTTCATTTTTTCAACATACGTAGCTGTTACCCTCGAAAACTAAAACTTTTGAAATAGGAAAAGAGCCTTTAATCACATTCTTTACCATTTTCAATCATAAAATAGTCTAATATCTTCATTTTTTCAACATACGTAGCTATTACCCTCGAAAACTAAAACTTTCGACATAGGAAAAGAGCCTTTAATCACATTCTTTACCATTTGCAATCCAAAAATAGTCTAATATCTTCATTTTTCCAACATACGTAGCTATTACCCTTTAAAACAAAAACTTTTGACATAGGAAAAGAGCCTTTAATCACATTTTTTACCATTTGCAATCATAAAATAGTCTAATATCTTCATTTTTTTCAACATACGTAGCTATTACCCTCGAAAACTAAAACTTTTGAAATAGGAAAAGAGCCTTTGATCACATTCTTTACCATTTGCAATCATAAAATAGTCTAATATCTTCATTTTTTTCAACATACGTAGCTATTACCCTCGAAAACTAAAACTTTTGAAATAGGAAAAGAGTCTTTAATCACATTCTTTACCATGTGCAATCATAAAATTGTCTAATATCTTCATTTTTTCAATATACGTAGCTATTACCCTCGAAAACTAAAACTTTTGAAATAGGAAAAGAGCCTTTAATCACAATCTTTACCATTTGCAATCATAAAATAGTCTAATATCTTCATTTTTTCAACATACGTAGCTATTACCCTCGAAAACTAAAACTTTTGAAATAGGAAAAGAGCCTTTAATCACATTCTTTACCATCTGACATCATAAAATAGTCTAATATCTTCATTTTTTCAACATACGTAGCTATTACCCTCGAAAACTAAAACTATTGAAATAGGAAAAGAGCCTTTAATCACATTGTTTACCATGTTCAATCATAAAATAGTCTAATATCTTCATTTTTTCCACATACGTAGCTATTACCCTCGAAAACTAAAACTTTTGAAATAGAAAAAGAGCCTTTAATCACATTCTTTACCATGTGCAATCATAAAATGGTCTAATATCTTCATTTTTTCAACATACGTAGCTAATACCCTCGAAAACTAAAACTTTTGAAATAGGAAAAGAGCCTTTAATCACATTCTTTACCATTTGCAACCATAAAATAGTCTAATATCTTCATTTTTTCAACATATGTAGCTATTACCCTCGAAAACTAAAACTTTTAAATAGGAAAAGAGCCTTTAAACACATTCTTTACCATTTGCAATCATAAAATAGTCTAATATCTTCATTTTTTCAACATACGTAGCTATTACCCTCGAAAACTAAAACTTTTGACATAGGAAAACAGCCTTTAATTACATTCTTTACCATTTGCAATCATAAAATAGTCTAATATCTTTATTTTTTCAACATACTTAGCTATTACCCTCGAAAACTAAAACTTTTGAAATAGGAAAAGAGCCTTTAATCACATTCTTTACCATGTGCAATCATAAAATAGTCTAATATCTTCATTTTTTCAACATACGTAGCTATTACCCTCGAAAACTAAAACTTTTGAAATAGGAAAAGAGCCTTTAATCACATTCTTTACCATTTGCAATCATAAAATAGTCTAATATCTTCATTTTTTCAACATACGTAGCTATTACCCTCGAAAACTAAAACTTTTGACATAGGAAAAGAGCCTTTAATCACATTCTTTACGATTTGCAATCATAAAATAGTCTAATATCTTCATTTTTTCAACATACGTAGCTATTACCCTCGAAAACTAAAACTTTTGAAATAGGAAAAGAGCCTTTAATCACATTCTTTACCATTTGCAATCATAACATAGTCTAATATCTTCATTTTTTCAACATACGTAGCTATTACCCTCGAAAATTAAAACTTTTAAAATAGGAAAAGAGCCTTTAATCACATTCTTAACCATGTGCAATCATAAAATAGTCTAATATCTTCATTTTTTCAACATACGTAGCTGTTACCCTTGAAAACTAAAACTTTTGACATAGGAAAAGAGCCTTTAATCATATTCTTTACCATTTGCATTCATAAAATAGTCTAATATCTTCATTTTTTCAACATATGTAGCTATTACCCTCGAAAACTAAAACTTTTGAAATAGGAAAAGAGCCTTTAATCACATTCTTTACCATTTGCAATCATAAAATAGTCTAATATCTTCATTTTTTCAACATACGTAGCTATTACTCTCGAAAACTAAAACTTTTGACATAGGAAAAGAGCCTTTAATTACATTCTTTACCATTTGCAATCATAAAATAGTCTAATATCTTCATTTTTTCAACATACTTAGCTATTACCCTCGAAAACTAAAACTTTTGAAACAGGAAAAGAGCCTTTAATCACATTCTTTACCATGTGCAATCATAAAATAGTCTAATATCTTCATTTTTTCAACATACGTAGCTATTACCCTCGAAAACTAAAACTTTTGACATAGGAAAAGAGCCTTTAATCACATTCTTTACGATTTGCAATCATAAAATAGTCTAATATCTTCATTTTTTCAACATACGTAGCTATTACCCTCGAAATCTAAAACTTTTGAAATAGGAAAAGAGCCTTTAATCACATTCTTTACCATTTGCAATCATAAAATAGTCTAATATCTTCATTTTTTCAACATACGTAGCTATTACCCTCGAAAACTAAAACTTTTGACATAGGAAAAGAGCCTTTAATCACATTCTTTACGATTTGCAATCATAAAATAGTCTAATATCTTCATTTTTTCAACATACGTAGCTATTACCCTCGAAAACTAAAACTTTTGAAATAGGAAAAGAGCCTTTAATCACATTCTTTACCATTTGCAATCATAAAATAGTCTAATATCTTCATTTTTTCAACATACGTAGCTATTACCCTCGAAAACTAAAACTTTTGACATAAAAAAAAGAGCCTTTAATTTCATTCTTTACCATGTGCAATCATAAAACAGTCTAATATCTTCATTTTTTCAACAGACATAGCTATTACCCTCGAAAACTAAAACTTTTGAAATAGGAAAAGAGCCTTTAATCACATTCTTTACCATTTGCAATCATAAAATAGTCCAATATCTTCATTTTTTCAACATACGTGGCTATTACCCTCGAAAACTAAAACTTTTGAAATAGGAAATGAGCCTTTAATCACATTCTTTACCATGTGCAATCATAAAATAGTCTAATATCTTCATTTTGTCCACAGACCTAGCTATTACCCTCGATAACTAAAACTTTTGAAATAGGAATCGAGCCTTTAATCACATTCTTTACCATTTGCAATCATAAAATAGTCTAATATCTTCATTTTTTCAACATACGTAGCTATTACCCTCGAAAACTAAAACTTTTGACATTGGAAAAGAGCCTTTAATTACATTCTTTACCATTTGCAATCATAAAATGGTCTAATATCTTCATTTTTTCAACATACGTAGCTATTACCCTCGGAAACTAAACCTTTTGACATAGGAAAAGAGCCTTTAATCACATTCTTTACCATTTGCAATCATAAAATAGTCTAATATCTTCATTTTTTCAACATATGTAGCTATTACCCTCGAAAACTAAAACTTTTGAAATAGGAAAAGAGCTTTAATCACATTCTTTACCATTTGCAATCATAAAATAGTCTAATATCTTCATTTTTTCAACATACGCAGCTATTACCCTCGAAAACTAAAACTTTTGACATAGGAAAAGAGCCTTTAATTACATTCTTTACCATCTGCAATCATAAAATAGTCTAATATCTTCATTTTTTCAACATACGTAGCTATTACCCTCGAAAACTAAAACTTTTGAAAAAGGAAAAGAGCCTTTAATCACATTCTTTACCATTTGCAATCATAAAATAGTCTAATATCTTCATTTTTTCAACATACGTAGCTACTACCCTCGAAATCTAAAACTTTTGACATAGGAAAAGAGCCTTTAATCACATTCTTTACCATGCGCAATCATAAAATTGTCTAATATCTTCATTTTTTCAACATACGTAGCTATTACCCTCGAAAACTAAAACTTTTGACATAGGAAAAGAGCCTTTAATCACATTCTTTACGATTTGCAATCATAAAATAGTCTAATATCTTCATTTTTTCAACATACGTAGCTATTACCCTTGTAAACTAAAACTTTTGAAATAGGAAAAGAGCCTTTAATCACATTCATTACCATTTGCAATCATAAAATAGTCCAATATCTTCATTTTTTCAACATACGTTGCTATTACCCTCGAAAACTAAGACTTTTGAAATAGGAAATGAGCCTTTAATCACATTCTTTACCATGTGCAATCATAAAATAGTCTAATATCTTCATTGTTTCCACAGACCTAGCTATTACCCTCGAAAACTAAGAGTTTTGAAATAAGAAAAGAGCCTTTAATCACATTCTTTACCATTTGCAATCATAAAATAATCTAATATCTTCATTTGTTCAACATACGCAGCTCTTACCCCCGAAAACTAAAACTTTTGTAATAGGAAAAGAGCCTTTAATCACATTCTTTACCATGTGCAATCATAAAATAGTCTAATATCTTCATTTTTTCCACAGAAATAGATATTACCCTCGAAAACTAAAACTTTTGAAATAGGAAAAGAGCCTTTAATCACATTTTTTACCATGTGCAATCATAAAATAGTCTAATATCTTCATTTTTTCAACATACGTAGCTATTACAGTCGAAAACTAAAACTTTTGAAATAGGAAAAGAGCCTTTAATCATATTCTTTACCATTTGCAATCATAAAATAGTCTAATATCTTCATTTTTTCAACATACGTAGCTATTACCCTCGAAAACTAAAACTTTTGACATAGGAAAAGAGCCTTTAATCACATTCTTTACCATTTGCAATCATAAAATAGTCCAATATCTACATTTTTTCAACATACGTAGCTATTACCCTCGAGAACTAAAACTTTTGAAATAGGAAAAGAGCCTTTAATCACATTCTTTACCATTTGCAATCATAAAATAGTCTAATATCTTCATTTTTTCAACATACGTAGCTATTACCCTCGAAAACTAAAACTTTTGACATAGGAAAAGAGCCTTTAATCACATTCTTTATGATTTGCAATCATAAAATAGTCTAATATCTTCATTTTTTCAACATACGTAGCTATTACCCTCGAAAACTAAAACTTTTGAAATAGGAAAAGAGCCTTTAATCACATTCTTTACCATTTGCAATCATAAAATAGTCTAATATCTTCATTTTTTCAACATACGTAGCTATTAACCTCGAAAACTAAAACTTTTGAAATAGGAAAAGAGCCTTTAATCACATTCTTTACCATTTGCAATCATAAAATAGTCTAATATCTTCATTTTTTCAACATACGTAGCTATTACCCTCGAAAACTAAAACTTTTGACATAAAAAAAAGAGCCTTTAATTTCATTCTTTACCATTTGCAATCATAAAATTGTCTAATATCTTCATTTTTTCAACATACGTAGCTATTACCCTCGAAAACTAAAACTTTTGAAATAGGAAAAGAGCCTTTAATCACTTTCTTTACCATGTGCAATCATAAAACAGTCTAATATCTTCATTTTTTCAACAGACATAGCTATTACCCTCGAAAACTAAAACTTTTGAAATAGGAAAAGAGCCTTTAATCACATTCTTTACCATTTGCAATCATAAAATAGTCTAATATCTTCATTTTTTCAACATACGTAGCTATTACCCTCGAAAACTAAAACTTTTGACATAGGAAAAGAGCCTTTAATCACATTCTTTACGATGCGCAATCATAAAATTGTCTAATATCTTCATTTTTTCAACATATGTAGCTATTACCCTCGAAAACTAAAACTTTTGAAATAGGAAAAGAGCTTTAATCACACTCTTTACCATTTGCAATCATAAAATAGTCTAATATCTTCATTTTTTCAACATACGTAGCTATTACCCTCGAAAACTAAAACTTTTGACATAGGAAAAGAGCCTTTAATTACATTCTTTACCATTTGCAATCATAAAATAGTCTAATATCTTCATTTTTTCAACATACGTAGCTATTACCCTCGAAAACTAAAACTTTTGAAAAAGGAAAAGAGCCTTTAATCCCATTCTTTACCATTTGCAATCATAAAATAGTCTAATATCTTCATTTTTTCAACATACGTAGCTACTACCCTCGAAATCTAAAACTTTTGACATAGGAAAAGAGCCTTTAATCACATTCTTTACGATGCGCAATCATAAAATTGTCTAATATCTTCATTTTTTCAACATACGTAGCTATTACCCTCGAAAACTAAAACTTTTGACATAGGAAAAGAGCCTTTAACCACATTCTTTACGATTTGCAATCATAAAATAGTCTAATATCTTCATTTTTTCAACATACGTAGGTATTACCCTCGTAAACTAAAACTTTTGAAATAGGAAAAGAGCCTTTAATCACATTCTTTACCATTTGCAATCATAAAATAGTCCAATATCTTCATTTTTTCAACATACGTTGCTATTACCCTCGAAAACTAAGACTTTTGAAATAGGAAATGAGCCTTTAATCACATTCTTTACCATTTGCAATCATAAAATAGTCTAATATCTTCATTTGTTCAACATACGTAGCTCTTACCCCCCGAAAACTAAAACTTTTGTAATAGGAAAAGAGCCTTTAATCACATTCTTTACCATGTGCAATCATAAAATAGTCTAATATCTTCATTTTTTCCACAGACATAGCTATTACCCTCGAAAACTAAAACTTTTGAAATAGGAAAAGAGCCTTTAATCACATTTTTTACCATGTGCAATCATAAAATAGTCTAATATCTTCATTTTTTCCACAGACATAGCTATTACCCTCGAAAACTAAAACTTTTGAAATAGGAAAAGAGCCTTTAATCACATTTTTTACCATGTGCAATCATAAAATAGTCTAATATCTTCATTTTTTCAACATACGTAGCTATTACAGTCGAAAACTAAAACTTTTGAAATAGGAAAAGAGCCTTTAATCATATTCTTTACCATTTGCAATCATAAAATAGTCTAATATCTTCATTTTTTCAACATACGTAGCTATTACCCTCGAAAACTAAAACTTTTGACATAGGAAAAGAGCCTTTAATCACATTCTTTACCATTTGCAATCATAAAATAGTCCAATATCTTCATTTTTTCAACATACGTAGCTATTACCCTCGAAAACTAAAACTTTTGAAATAGGAAAAGAGCCTTTAATCACATTCTTTACCATTTGCAATCATAAAATAGTTTAATATCTTCATTTTTTCAACATACGTAGCTATTACCCTCGAAAACTAAAACTTTTGACATAGGAAAAGAGCCTTTAATCACATTCTTTATGATTTGCAATCATAAAATAGTCTAATATCTTCATTTTTTCAACATACGTAGCTATTACCCTCGAAAACTAAAACTTTTGAAATAGGAAAAGAGCCTTTAATCACATTCTTTACCATTTGCAATCATAAAATAGTCTAATATCTTCATTTTTTCAACATACGTAGCTATTAACCTCGAAAACTAAAACTTTTGAAATAGGAAAAGAGCCTTTAATCACATTCTTTACCATTTGCAATCATAAAATAGTCTAATATCTTCATTTTTTCAACATACGTAGCTATTACCCTCGAAAACTAAAACTTTTGACATAAAAAAAAGAGCCTTTAATTTCATTCTTTACCATTTGCAATCATAAAATTGTCTAATATCTTCATTTTTTCAACATACGTAGCTATTACCCTCGAAAACTAAAACTTTTGAAATAGGAAAAGAGCCTTTAATCACTTTCTTTACCATGTGCAATCATAAAACAGTCTAATATCTTCATTTTTTCAACAGACATAGCTATTACCCTCGAAAACTAAAACTTTTGAAATAGGAAAAGAGCCTTTAATCACATTCTTTACCATTTGCAATCATAAAATAGTCTAATATCTTCATTTTTTCAACATACGTAGCTATTACCCTCGAAAACTAAAACTTTTGACATAGGAAAAGAGCCTTTAATTACATTCATTACCATTTGCAATCATAAAATGGTCTAATATCTTCATTTTTTAAACATACGTAGCTATTACCCTCGAAAACTAAAACTTTTGACATAGGAAAAGAGCCTTTAATCACATTCTTTACCATTTGCAATCATAAAATAGTCTAATATCATCATTTTTTCAACATATGTAGCTATTACCCTCGAAAACTAAAACTTTTGAAATAGGAAAAGAGCTTTAATCACACTCTTTACCATTTGCAATCATAAAATAGTCTAATATCTTCATTTTTTCAACATACGTAGCTATTACCCTAGAAAACTAAAACTTTTGACATAGGAAAAGAGCATTTAATTACATTCTTTACCATTTGCAATCATAAAATAGTCTAATATCTTCATTTTTTCAACATACGTAGCTATTACCCTCGAAAACTAAAACTTTTGAAAAAGGAAAAGAGCCTTTAATCCCATTCTTTACCATTTGCAATCATAAAATAGTCTAATATCTTCATTTTTTCAACATACGTAGCTACTACCCTCGAAATCTAAAACTTTTGACATAGGAAAAGAGCCTTTAATCACATTCTTTACGATGCGCAATCATAAAATTGTCTAATATCTTCATTTTTTCAACATACGTAGCTATTACCCTCGAAAACTAAAACTTTTGACATAGGAAAAGAGCCTTTAACCACATTCTTTACGATTTGCAATCATAAAATAGTCTAATATCTTCATTTTTTCAACATACGTAGCTATTACCCTCGTAAACTAAAACTTTTGAAATAGGAAAAGAGCCTTTAATCACATTCTTTACCATTTGCAATCATAAAATAGTCCAATATCTTCATTTTTTCAACATACGTTGCTATTACCCTCGAAAACTAAGACTTTTGAAATAGGAAATGAGCCTTTAATCACATTCTTTACCATTTGCAATCATAAAATAGTCTAATATCTTCATTTGTTCAACATACGTAGCTCTTACCCCCGAAAACTAAAACTTTTGTAATAGGAAAAGAGCCTTTAATCACATTCTTTACCATGTGCAATCATAAAATAGTCTAATATCTTCATTTTTTCCACAGACATAGCTATTACCCTCGAAAACTAAAACTTTTGAAATAGGAAAAGAGCCTTTAATCACATTTTTTACCATGTGCAATCATAAAATAGTCTAATATCTTCATTTTTTCCACAGACATAGCTATTACCCTCGAAAACTAAAACTTTTGAAATAGGAAAAGAGCCTTTAATCACATTTTTTACCATGTGCAATCATAAAATAGTCTAATATCTTCATTTTTTCAACATACGTAGCTATTACAGTCGAAAACTAAAACTTTTGAAATAGGAAAAGAGCCTTTAATCATATTCTTTACCATTTGCAATCATAAAATAGTCTAATATCTTCATTTTTTCAACATACGTAGCTATTACCCTCGAAAACTAAAACTTTTGACATAGGAAAAGAGCCTTTAATCACATTCTTTACCATTTGCAAACATAAAATAGTCCAATATCTTCATTTTTTCAACATACGTAGCTATTACCCTCGAAAACTAAAACTTTTGAAATAGGAAAAGAGCCTTTAATCACATTCTTTACCATTTGCAATCATAAAATAGTTTAATATCTTCATTTTTTCAACATACGTAGCTATTACCCTCGAAAACTAAAACTTTTGACATAGGAAAAGAGCCTTTAATCAAATTCTTTACCATTTGCAATCATAAAATAGTCTAATATCTTCATTTTTTCAACATACGTAGCTATTACCCTCGAAAACTAAAACTTTTGAAATAGGAAAAGAGCCTTTAATCACATTCTTTACCATTTGCAATCATAAAATAGTCTAATATCTTCATTTTTTCAACATACGTAGCTATTACCCTCGAAAACTAAAACTTTTGACATAGGAAAAGAGCCTTTAATTACATTCTTTACCATTTGCAATCATAAAATGGTCTAATATCTTCATTTTTTCAACATACGTAGCTATTACCCTCGAAAACTAAAACTTTTGACATAGGAAAAGAGCCTTTAATCACATTCTTTACCATTTGCAATCATAAAATAGTCTAATATCTTCATTTTTTCAACATATGTAGCTATTACCCTCGAAAACTAAAACTTTTGAAATAGGAAAAGAGCTTTAATCACATTCTTTATCATTTGCAATCATAAAATAGTCTAATATCTTCATTTTTTCAACATACGTAGCTATTACCCTCGAAAACTAAAACTTTTGACATAGGAAAAGAGCCTTTAATTACATTCTTTACCATTTGCAATCATAAAATAGTCTAATATCTTCATTTTTTCAACATACGTAGCTATTACCCTCGAAAACTAAAACTTTTGAAAAAGGAAAAGAGCCTTTAATCCCATTCTTTACCATTTGCAATCATAAAATAGTCTAATATCTTCATTTTTTCAACATACGTAGCTACTACCCTCGAAATCTAAAACTTTTGACATAGGAAAAGAGCCTTTAATCACATTCTTTACCATGCGCAATCATAAAATTGTCTAATATCTTCATTTTTTCAACATACGTAGCTATTACCCTCGAAAACTAAAACTTTTGACATAGGAAAAGAGCCTTTAACCACATTCTTTACGATTTGCAATCATAAAATAGTCTAATATCTTCATTTTTTCAACATACGTAGCTATTACCCTCGTAAACTAAAACTTTTGAAATAGGAAAAGAGCCTTTAATCACATTCTTTACCATTTGCAATCATAAAATAGTCTAATATCTTCATTTTTTCAACATACGTAGCTATTACCCTCGAAAACTAAAACTTTTGAAAAAGGAAAAGAGCCTTTAATCCCATTCTTTACCATTTGCAATCATAAAATAGTCTAATATCTTCATTTTTTCAACATACGTAGCTACTACCCTCGAAATCTAAAACTTTTGACATAGGAAAAGAGCCTTTAATCACATTCTTTACGATGCGCAATCATAAAATTGTCTAATATCTTCATTTTTTCAACATACGTAGCTATTACCCTCGAAAACTAAAACTTTTGACATAGGAAAAGAGCCTTTAACCACATTCTTTACGATTTGCAATCATAAAATAGTCTAATATCTTCATTTTTTCAACATACGTAGCTATTACCCTCGTAAACTAAAACTTTTGAAATAGGAAAAGAGCCTTTAATCACATTGTTTACCATTTGCAATCATAAAATAGTCCAATATCTTCATTTTTTCAACATACGTTGCTATTACCCTCGAAAACTAAGACTTTTGAAATAGGAAATGAGCCTTTAATCACATTCTTTACCATTTGCAATCATAAAATAGTCTAATATCTTCATTTGTTCAACATACGTAGCTCTTACCCCCGAAAACTAAAACTTTTGTAATAGGAAAAGAGCCTTTAATCACATTCTTTACCATGTGCAATCATAAAATAGTCTAATATCTTCATTTTTTCCACAGACATAGCTATTACCCTCGAAAACTAAAACTTTTGAAATAGGAAAAGAGCCTTTAATCACATTTTTACCATGTGCAATCATAAAATAGTCTAATATCTTCATTTTTTCCACAGACATAGCTATTACCCTCGAAAACTAAAACTTTTGAAATAGGAAAAGAGCCTTTAATCACATTTTTTACCATGTGCAATCATAAAATAGTCTAATATCTTCATTTTTTCAACATACGTAGCTATTACAGTCGAAAACTAAAACTTTTGAAATAGGAAAAGAGCCTTTAATCATATTCTTTACCATTTGCAATCATAAAATAGTCTAATATCTTCATTTTTTCAACATACGTAGCTATTACCCTCGAAAACTAAAACTTTTGACATAGGAAAAGAGCCTTTAATCACATTCTTTACCATTTGCAAACATAAAATAGTCCAATATCTTCATTTTTTCAACATACGTAGCTATTACCCTCGAAAACTAAAACTTTTGAAATAGGAAAAGAGCCTTTAATCACATTCTTTACCATTTGCAATCATAAAATAGTTTAATATCTTCATTTTTTCAACATACGTAGCTATTACCCTCGAAAACTAAAACTTTTGACATAGGAAAAGAGCCTTTAATCAAATTCTTTACGATTTGCAATCATAAAATAGTCTAATATCTTCATTTTTTCAACATACGTAGCTATTACCCCGAAAACTAAAACTTTTGTAATAGGAAAAGAGCCTTTAATCACATTCTCTACCGTGTGCAATCATAAAATAGTCTAATATCTTCATTTTTTCCACAGACATAGCTATTACCCTCGAAAACTAAAACTTTTGAAATAGGAAAAGAGCCTTTAATCACATTTTTTACCATGTGCAATCATAAAATAGCCTAATATCTTCATTTTTTCCACAGACATAACTATTACCCTCGAAAACTAAAACTTTTGAATAGGAAAAGAGCCTTTAATCACATTTTTTACCATGTGCAATCATAAAATAGTCTAATATCTTCATTTTTTCAACATACGTAGCTATTACAGTCGAAAACTAAAACTTTTGAAATAGGAAAAGAGCCTTTAATCCCATTCTTTACCATTTGCAATCATAAAATAGTCTAATATCTTCATTTTTTCAACATACGTAGCTATTACCCTCGAAAACTAAAACTTTTGACATAGGAAAAGAGCCTTTAATCACATTCTTTACCATTTGCAATCATAAAATAGTCCAATATCTTCATTTTTTCCACAGACATAGCTATTACCCTCGAAAACTAAAACTTTTGAAATAGGAAAAGAGCCTTTAATCACATTCTTTACCATTTGCAATCATAAAATAGTCCAATATCTTCATTTTTTCAACATACGCTGCTATTACCCTCGAAAACTAAAACTTTTGAAATAGGAAAAGAGCCTTTAATCACATTCTTTACCATTTGCAATCATAAAATAGTCTAATATCTTCATTTTTTCAACATACGTAGCTATTACCCTCGAAAACTAAAACTTTTGAATATAGGAAAAGAGCCTTTAATTACATTCTTTACCATTTGCAATCATAAAATGGTCTAATATCTTCATTTTTTCAACATACTTAGCTATTACCCTCGAAAATTAAAACTTTTGACATAGGAAAAGAGCCTTTAATCACATTCTTTACCATTTGCAATCATAAAATAGTCCAATATCTTCATTTTTTCAACATACGTTGCTATTACCCTCGAAAACTAAGACTTTTGAAATAGGAAATGAGCCTTTAATCACATTCTTTACCATTTGCAATCATAAAATTGTCTAATATCTTCATTTGTTCAACATACGTAGCTCTTACCCCCGAAAACTAAAACTTTTGTAATAGGAAAAGAGCCTTTAATCACATTCTTTACCGTGTGCAATCATAAAATAGTCTAATATCTTCATTTTTTTCCACAGACATAGCTATTACCCTCGAAAACTAAAACTTTTGAAATAGGAAAAGAGCCTTTAATCACATTTTTTACCATGTGCAATCATAAAATAGTCTAATATCTTCATTTTTTCCACAGACATAGCTATTACCCTCGAAAACTAAAACTTTTGAAATAGGAAAAGAGCCTTTAATCACATTTTTTACCATGTGCAATCATAGAATAGTCTAATATCTTCATTTTTTCAACATACGTAGCTATTACAGTCGAAAACTAAAACTTTTGAAATAGGAAAAGAGCCTTTAATCATATTCTTTACCATTTGCAATCATAAAATAGTCTAATATCTTCATTTTTTCAACATACGTAGCTATTACCCTCGAAAACTAAAACTTTTGACATAGGAAAAGAGCCTTTAATCACATTCTTTACCATTTGCAATCATAAAATATTCCAATATCTTCATTTTTTCCACAGACATAGCTATTACCCTCGAAAACTAAAACTTTTGAAATAGGAAAAGAGTCTTTAATCATATTCTTTACCATTTGCAATCATAAAATAGTCTAATATCTTCATTTTTTCAACATACGTAGCTATTACCCTCGAAAACTAAAACTTTTGACATAGGAAAAGAGCCTTTAATCACATTCTTTACCATTTGCAATCATAAAATAGTCCAATATCTTCATTTTTTCAACATACGTAGCTATTACCCTCGAAAACTAAAACTTTTGAAATAGGAAAAGAGCCTTTAATCACATTCTTTACCATGTGCAATCATAAAACAGTCTAATATCTTCATTTTTTCAACAGACATAGCTATTACCTCGAAAACTAAAACTTTTGAAATAGGAAAAGAGCCTTTAATCACATTCTTGACCATTTGCAATCATAAAATAGTCCAATATCTTCATTTTTTCAACATACGTGGCTATTACCCTCGAAAACTAAAACTTTTGAAATAGGAAATGAGCCTTTAATCACATTCTTTACCATGTGCAATCATTAAATAGTCTAATATCTTCATTTTGTCCACAGACCTAGCTATTACCCTCGAAAACTAAAACTTTTGAAATAGGAAAAGAGCCTTTAATCACATTCTTTACCATTTGCAATCATAAAATAGTCTAATATCTTCATTTTTTCAACATACGTAGCTATTACCCTCGAAAACTAAAACTTTTGACATAGGAAAAGAGCCTTTAATTACATTCTTTACCATTTGCAATCATAAAATGGTCTAATATCTTCATTTTTTCAACATACGTAGCTATTACCCTCGAAAACTAAAACTTTTGACATAGGAAAAGAGCCTTTAATCACATTCTTTACCATTTGCAATCATAAAATAGTCTAATATCTTCATTTTTTCAACATATGTAGCTATTACCCTCGAAAACTAAAACTTTTGAAATAGGAAAAGAGCTTTAATCACATTCTTTATCATTTGCAATCATAAAATAGTCTAATATCTTCATTTTTTCAACATACGTAGCTATTACCCTCGAAAACTAAAACTTTTGACATAGGAAAAGAGCCTTTAATCACATTCTTTACCATGCGCAATCATAAAATTGTCTAATATCTTCATTTTTTCAACATACGTAGCTATTACCCTCGAAAACTAAAACTTTTGACATAGGAAAAGAGCCTTTAACCACATTCTTTACGATTTGCAATCATAAAATAGTCTAATATCTTCATTTTTTCAACATACGTAGCTATTACCCTCGTAAACTAAAACTTTTGAAATAGGAAAAGAGCCTTTAATCACATTCTTTACCATTTGCAATCATAAAATAGTCCAATATCTTCATTTTTTCAACATACGTTGATATTACCCTCGAAAACTAAGACTTTTGAAATAGGAAATGAGCCTTTAATCACATTCTTTACCATTTGCAATCATAAAATTGTCTAATATCTTCATTTGTTCAACATACGTAGCTCTTACCCCCGAAAACTAAAACTTTTGTAATAGGAAAAGAGCCTTTAATCACATTCTTTACCGTGTGCAATCATAAAATAGTCTAATATCTTCATTTTTTCCACAGACATAGCTATTACCCTCGAAAACTAAAACTTTTGAAATAGGAAAAGAGCCTTTAATCACATTTTTTACCATGTGCAATCATAAAATAGTCTAATATCTTCATTTTTTCCACAGACATAGCTATTACCCTCGAAAACTAAAACTTTTGAAATAGGAAAAGAGCCTTTAATCACATTTTTACCATGTGCAATCATAAAATAGTCTAATATCTTCATTTTTTCAACATACGTAGCTATTACAGTCGAAAACTAAAACTTTTGAAATAGGAAAAGAGCCTTTAATCATATTCTTTACCATTTGCAATCATAAAATAGTCTAATATCTTCATTTTTTCAACATACGTAGCTATTACCCTCGAAAACTAAAACTTTTGACATAGGAAAAGAGCCTTTAATCACATTCTTTACCATTTGCAATCATAAAATATTCCAATATCTTCATTTTTTCCACAGACATAGCTATTACCCTCGAAAACTAAAACTTTTGAAATAGGAAAAGAGTCTTTAATCATATTCTTTACCATTTGCAATCATAAAATAGTCTAATATCTTCATTTTTTCAACATACGTAGCTATTACCCTCGAAAACTAAAACTTTTGACATAGGAAAAGAGCCTTTAATCACATTCTTTACCATTTGCAATCATAAAATAGTCCAATATCTTCATTTTTTCAACATACGTAGCTATTACCCTCGAAAACTAAAACTTTTGAAATAGGAAAAGAGCCTTTAATCACATTCTTTACCATGTGCAATCATAAACAGTCTAATATCTTCATTTTTTCAACAGACATAGCTATTACCTCGAAAACTAAAACTTTTGAAATAGGAAAAGAGCCTTTAATCACATTCTTGACCATTTGCAATCATAAAATAGTCCAATATCTTCATTTTTTCAACATACGTGGCTATTACCCTCGAAAACTAAAACTTTTGAAATAGGAAATGAGCCTTTAATCACATTCTTTACCATGTGCAATCATTAAATAGTCTAATAT